>NC_079447.1:14962131-15014631 GCF_903798145.1 Danio aesculapii | reverse complement strand
GCTTTTCACCCCTTGCCAAAGGGTGAACAATTATTTGATATCTATCACCTTACTTCTCTTGTTCATTAATTATAGTTAAGTTTTTAATATTTTTATGTTTAAATATTGATGGGATCAACTTATTTAAATACATATGCTCTATTTGTATACATTTCTAGCAAGAAAATCAGAACATTGGATTGAAAATTGAAAGTCTGTTTCAGACCAAATAATACACAAATCTCTTATTACTGCATTACTCAAAATGTATTGTTTAAAATTTAGTTTATGTTTTATGTAGAATAATTCTATAAATAATAATAATAATAATAATAATAATTTTCCTTACATTTATATAGTGCTTTTCTTGGACACTCGAATCTCTTTGCACATTGGTGGAGCATCCACCTAGTTGACGCGACGGCAGCCATATTGCACCAGACTGCATACCACACACCAGCTGATTGGTGGAGAGGAGAAAGTGATGAGGGCAGTTCTGATATGGGGATTGTTAGGAGGCCATAAAGAACGGATGCCGTTGTTAAACCCCTAGTTTTTTCGAAGGACATCCTGGGATTTTTGACGACCACAGAGAGTCAGCAACTGGTTTACGTCTCATCCGAAAGTCGGCGATTACTGAGCAGTATAGAGTACCCTTCACTATATACTGGGGTGTTAGGACATCCAGGTACTTACCAGGCGCAGCCCTGCTTAGCTTCAGTGGGTGACCATGTGAGTGTTGCAGAGAGCTAGCTGCCGGCAATAAAAAAATCTGGAGTGTTATTTATTAAAATAGTGTGTACATATGTTCATAATCTGGAGTTTTAAGTATTAAAATAGTACATACATAAATGTACATTGTCTGGAGTGTTAAGTATGAAAATAGAATTCAACAGAATATAGATATGAACAAAACGACAAAACGAATAAAATATAATCAGATTTTAATGGGATAGTGGGAAAATAAGAAATCTAAGAGAGTCTGTAATTTTTCTTATTCTATATTATATACTACTATGCATGGCAGGGATTATTGATCTCGGTCCTGGAGGTCCGTTGTCATGCAGATTTTAGCTCCAACCCCAATCAGACACACCTGGGCTAGCTAATCATGCTCTTACTAGGCCTTCTAGAAACATCCTTGCAGGTGTGTTGAGGCAAGTTGGAGCTAAAACACTTCCAGGACCGAGTTTAAGAACCCCTGATGTATGGTCTGGTTAAATACCAATTTAAAAAATGTAATCATTCTAGGTGCAGGAAAACAAAATCATTTTGAGATAAATGTAATTGATATAATTTATAAATAAATGCAATAAACGTAATATAATAATTTATATGAATCTATATATATATATATATATATATATATATATATATATATATATATATATATATATATATATATATATATATATATATATATATATAAATTGATGAAGTGCTATAAAATAAACATATTTTTGCCTGTTTTCTTAACATTAGACTGAAAAAATCCATTGTCTCACCTTGAATAGTGTTATGGCATGGCAATAGCAATAAATCGTTTTTCCGTTTCTTCTCTTAGTCATCATAACTATAGGATGTGTTCATTCATGTGATCTACTCAAAGGGTTTTGCACTCTATACACCAGCAATAATAAAGGCTCAATTCATGAAGCCATATCTTTTAGAATAATTTTCCCTTTTAATGACAAGGTTTTTGTAAGAGCTCAGTAAATAGACTCAGAACAACAAATGAGAACATAAAATGAACAATCATGCTCAGTCAATAGACTGGAAGATAAATTATTCTGCACTGGGTTCAGAAGGCTATTTGAACATAATGTCAATATCACTTTTAAAAATAAAGGTTCTAAAATTGGATTTTCACAACGACGCCAAAAGACCTATTTTTTATTCCACCAAAAACAGCTTGCACAAAGCATTACTGAAAACAACCATTGTTTTAGTTGATAAGAACATTTTTGTAGCCTAAATAAACTTTTGTATGTGCAGTGGAAAGGTTTTATGAATATTGAAGATTATTCATGGAACCATCCATGTAAATATCTTTATTTTTAGCAGTGACGTATATTACTATTTATAGACTTGATAATACTATATACATAGGTAAGTGTATATTTTGTGTTAAATCCTCTTCAGCCTTTATGTGTTGGAAAGGTGCTATTTCTCATAGATCTTACTCCATATCTCAGTTGCCTGCACTTTTTTGAGCTGTTGTGTGGTCTTCTGATGCTGTAATCTAAACTCTCAGAAATAAAGATACACAATCTGTCAAAGGGGCAGTACCTTTTTATAAGGTACATTTTTGTTCCTAACATGTCCTTAAAGGTACATATTAATACCTAAAAAGTACAAATGTGTACCTCATACTACCTTAAAGGTACAAAAGGGTGCCCAACTAATGTCCACCTGTACGGTACCACCCCAGTAACAGAAGTACCTTTATTTTTGAGTGTGCATCTGCTTCAATGTGGGCTGTGTTGTGTACTTCTGCAGACCTTAAACATAATAATGAGTCATAATTGAGTTGCTGTTTTCTATCAGCTCAACTTAGTTTGGCCACTCTTGCATCCTCTGGCGTCAACAAGGCATTTTCAGCTATATAATTGTATCTTTTTGTTTTGTTTTGTGTGTTTGTTTTTATCAGACGATTATTTGTTAACCCTAGAGATGTTTGTTTATGAAAATCCCAATAGATAGCAGATATAGAAATATCTCAGACAAGCTTGTATGGCATTAACAACCATGTTATGTTCAAGGCCGATTAACATTGAAGCTACCAGAATTCTGTGAGTACCAGAATGGCCATAGCTGTCATTCTGACCATTCATATAAGACTGTAGCAAATTGAATTTTTGTCATATTTACATTGATTTAACTTTTTAATGTCTGTAGTCATAGTCTAAAGGCATTACTCAAAAAATAAGATCTGTTTTTGTAATAAAACCAATCATATAATTGTAGATAAGTATGTAGACTGTCTGCTGAAGGTCATACCTCACTTTGTCCAGAAAGCGTGAGAGTAAAGTTTTCACTTTTTTTTTTTTTTTTTTTTTTGCAGTGAAAATGTTGTTTTTGAGCATTTGAAAGACATGTCCTAGTAAAGTCATTTTTTGGTATCAGAAAGTTACGTTTTTGTTAGCAGAAAGTTGCTAGGAAACAGACACATGCAATTTCAAACGCATGGAAAAAGTAGGTTGCTGAAATACATGTGGTGAATTTGACTGTTTTGAAATTCAAGGTAGAAACACTCATTTAAAATGTTAAAGTTTGTTCGCTCTTCAATTAAATACAATTAACCAATAGAATGAATGTGACCCTGATTCTGACAGCATATAGAAATAGCAAAAAATAAAATAAAATAAAAGTCACTAAAAGATACATGCCTGAAAGAATCTGGACATTTTTGTCACTTCGGTTACCATTAGAACTGTGTGAATGTCATTGCATTAGATAACAATAAATGTCAAACCACATGTCTTCTGCAAATGAAAGCACTTTTCTCATTTCCATCTTTGTAATGACTTTTAGCAAAGTAGATTCCCAATCACTGACTACCAATGACAGCCATGTAAAAACCACAGGTGTCCTTCATCATACTGAACACAATGATGCTCATCTTTATTCCGAACAGGACATCCAATCTCTTCCATTTAAAACCTCACAAATTTGTTTGACATTTTATAACCATTTACTCTTAAAGGGACAATTCACCCTAAAATTAACTTGTTTCAAACCTTTGAGTTTTTTTTCTTCTTTTGAACACAAAGTTGGAAACCTATAATCATTGACTTCTGTAGTATTTGTTTTTTCTACAATGGAAGTGAATGGTTACAGGATTTAAGCTTTCTTTAAAATATCTTCTTTTGTGTTTAACAGAAACTCATAAAGGTTTGAAACCAGTTGAGTGAGAGTAAATACTGAGTAAATTTTTCCCTTTCGGGTGAACTTTCCCTTTAAACATTTTTAAAAAAATATTTTGATGCATTTCAGAGCCCCTGTTTGTGCAATAAAAGCATTGTACACTGAGTGACAAAAGTCTTGTCGCCTATCCAAGTTTTAGGAACAACAAATAACAATTTGTATTTGATCATTTGGTGTCAGAAGTGGCTTAAATGAAAGACAAAGGCCTTGATTTTTAATTATTAAATTAGGACAGTAAGGTCTTACTTTACTTCAGACAAAAGTATTGTCACTTCACAGAAATAATGTACAGTATAGAATATAAAGTCATGGTGCAGTGGAAAAAGAATTAATATTGTGTTTGACTCCCATGAGCTTGGAGGACTGCATCCATACATCTCTGCAATGAATCAAATAACTTAATAAAGTCATCTGGTATGGCAAAGAAAGCCTTCTTGCAGGACTCCCAGAGTTCATCAAGATTCTTTGGGTTCATCTGCAATGCCTCCTCCTTCATTACACCCTAGACATGCTCAATAATGTCCATACCTGGTGACTGGGCTGGCCAATCCTGGAGCACTTTGACCTTCTTTGCTTTCAGGAACTTTGATGTAGAGGTTAAAGTATGGAAGGAGCGCTATCCTGCTGAAGAACTTGCCCTCTCCTGCGGTTTGTTATGTAATGGGCAGCACAAATGTCTTGATATCTCAGGCTGTTGATGTTGCCATCCACTCTGCAGATCTCTCACATGCTCCCATACTGAATTTAACCCCAAACCATGATGTTTTCATCACCAAACTTGATATATTTCTGTGAGAATCTTGGGTCCATGTGGGTTCCAATAGGTCTTCTGCAGTATTTGTGATAAATGGGATGCAGTTCAACAGATGATTCATCTGAAAAATCTAGCTTCTGCCTCTTTTCCAAATGATCAACTAGAAGTCAAGTTATTATTTGTTGCTCTTACAACTGGGATCGTCGACAAGACTTTTATCATGTAGAGTATGTTGTGCTTAAAAGCAGCAACACTGATGTAACATCACAAATACAAGGCTCTAGACGCATTATAAACACTTTGCACATAATAAACACTAAAACCAAACACATGGGAATTACCAAAATAATTCCGGGATGCTCATTTTGGGGAAAAAAAGGCTCAGAATGGACTGCAGTTCTCCTCTTTTTCCCATTAGAACTTTAATTTCAGATATTAAGGCATAACAGATGCGACTTGATCCTTGCTTCCAGCTGCTTATTAATCATTCAAACCACTAAACCGGCGTGGAAATGGAAGAGAGAGGGACTGGGCAACGGGGACTTTATAAAGCGCTGAAGAGACTGAGAAGCAAGAGCACAGAGACCGAAAAAGAGACAGAAACAGTTTAAGGAGGAAAAACAGCAACTTTGATTGATACATCTTCAGCTCCCCGAGGGAATGTTTAATGCGTTTTGTGTGTGCTGATGAGAGTGAAAGCTGCTAGGGTGTTTGTCAGTGTATATATTCTCAGCTATATAGTAAAGTGGATGATGGTCGACATTCTCATTGGGTTTTTGTCTTTGGCATGGCATTAAGTGTCTCGTTTTGAACTCGAAATAACGAATGGAGGACAGTCATTTTAAGATCTGAGAGGGTCAAAGCTGTGCGAGATGAATTATTAATAAGATATATGATGAATATTTCCTTAGCGAGATGCCTGGGGTCTGCAGAAATGCTGACCATGCCAACTTGAAATGAAAGTATGAGATTTTGCATTAACTTAAATTAAATGCAATGCGAGGGTGTCTTGGCTCATTAGTTGTCTCTGTTAGCATTTCTAAATCTATTTTTTTTCTCCATATTTAAGAGAGAAACACCATGTGCTTTCCTTGTGCGATTCATTTCTGACTGCATCTTCATTTATCTCGCTTTCGTAAATGCTTTCCACATTTATTTGATTTCCAGAGTCCCTTTTTTATGGTTATTGAGGTGAGTCTATCAGGTTTACGTGGCATCCCTCATATCCATTCATCGAGCTGAATCGAGAACTGTCTAATGACTTCACCTAATTGCATTTAGTGAATCTCCTCTGCCAGGGGACCTACTTAAACCAGTTGATGTGTTTAGATGTGACTGAATTATAAAACTAGTCGACTACGGGACTCATTCCCTCTTCCTGCTTGACCTACTTACTTAAAATAGGTCTGCTGTCGACTTCGAGAACTAGCAACAGAGTGTGCCGTTGCTGTTGTTACTGCAATATTTCTTTTATTTTGATGAGAACACGAGGCAAGTGTAACCTTGGTTTTGGTTTTGATGTGTCAGGGCTCATCGACTCCTAAAGACCTGCTTGGGTTCTTGCAGTTGTGGGTTATTCGGTCATTTACTTGTTGCATTTGTTTGATCTTCTAATCAGTTTTAATGAGGGAGATACTACTGTACGGGCTTAAAATACGTTGTTAAGGAACGCAAACATCAAAGTCTACAACTTACTTTGGGGTCAAATTGAGTACAGTAGGTTGAGGCCTTTTGAGGAAGAACTGGATGCCAGATTTGTCCAAGTATTGGAATTATTGGCATTAATTCTTTTAAAGATGTTCCTTTTTTGCAATTACGTAGCAGATGAATAGGAATGCTTTAAGCATAGCTACATATTTCAGCAAAAAGTGTTCACAAATCAGTTTCCACTGTTGTTTGTCTACACACATTCGTTTAAATAAAGAAGACAGCACAAGTCCCTGTGAATCAGAAGTTGCTGATACTTTTATTTCAGTATGTTGATGTACGTACAATTGAAATTGAATATTGAGTAAGTGGGTTGGGCTTCTGGGATGAGAATCAGCAAGGTGGTTTGCCATCTACAGGTTGGAGGAAAGTCTTTACCCCAGGTGGAGGAGTTCAAGTATCTTAGAGTTTTGTTCATGAGTGAGGGAAGGATAGAATGTGAGATTGACAGGCGGATTGGTGCAGAGGCACCAGTAATACGGTCGATGTAACTGTCCGTTGTGGTAAAGAAGGAGCTGAGCAAAAAGGAAAAGCTCTCAATTTTCCGGTCAATCTACATTCCTACTCTCACCTATAGTCATGAGCTTTGAGTTATGACCAAAAGGACAAGATCTCTGATACAAGCGGCTGAAATGAGTGTCCTTCGCAGGTTGGCAGGGCGCACCCTTATAGATAAGGTGAACAGCTCTGTCACCCGGGAGAAGCTCTGAGTAGAGCCGCTGCTCCTCCACATTGAGAGAAGTCAGCTGAGGTGGCTTGAGCATCTGTTTTGGATGCCTCCTGGATGCCAAACAAAGGAGGTGTTTCAGGCATGTCCCACCGGGAGGAGGCCTCGGGGAAGTCCAAGGACACACTGGAGGGACTATGTCTCTCGGCTGACCTGGGAACGCCTCGGAATCCTTTTTTTACTTAGTTTTACTTAACTACACACTTGAAAAAGTAATCTGATTACATTAAGTATCTGATTACATATTGTCACATCATCAGCAGCACCAGACAGTGTAAGTACAGACAAAATACATGCAAAATACAATGACAGTGTAAAATACAACAACAAACAAGACAATCTACAATTGGCAATGATGACAGTAATACGTAAAAGACAATAAATAAGTGTACACATAGTCTGACTGTTGGTGGGAAATTATTGTAGGCAATATTAATTTAAGTACGGATTGGTTAAAGTGCAGTGCATGCAAAAGTAACTCTAAAGTTACTTTTAATGCGTGACCCCAACACTGATTGACAGTGATTGCAATCGCCATATTCTGCTATAGTCTTTCCCTCAGTCTTGTCTTTGATTACCACTTCATTGTATTATTGTGCCTCTAATTAGAATGGTCATTTTACCATGTGGTCAGGATGAAAACTAAAGCTTTAAAGCTATAATCTTAAACATATTTTAACTTTATTCCTCAAATAAACAATAAAAACATTGGCAGCCAGTTAAAATCCATCTTGCTTTAAAAAAATTAAGCTCTTAAAGAGGCAGATAACAAAACAGTGCGTATTGTTATCATCATCTTTATTATTATCATTCTGCTACAAACTTGTTCTAATAGGCCTTGTTTATAATTATTATTATTTATAATAATTATTAAATAATATATAATAATAATTAATTATTTATTTATTTTGTAAAATCTAATTCAGTTGTGGACCGGAATATATATTGGTAACCAGAGTTCTAGCACTGCAAGATCTCATGATCCACATGTTGGAAACAGTTTGTATGCTGCAGATGGAGTGAAAGCTGTTGAGCCTATGGTGTATTTTGCGTGCTGAAGAATGCACACCGAAACAAAAGCCTCAGACTAGTAATGTTAGTTTTGGCCTGTGCGTTCAGGATCCTCTGCTGCACATACAGTATATTGCTGAAAATCATTTGTCTTCAGTAAATTATGCAGTTCTTCAAATGTAATGCTTCTCTTTTAGTGCTGTGAATGACAGTTTTACTTTCTACATTTTAAAGACCAGGTATAGCTAAATTAAAACCAATTAATAATGAAACCATGTGCTTGCACTTGTAAATTCATAGACTTAGAGCAGAGAAAACGAGCTCAAATTCATTGGAGTTGAAGACAGAAGTAATAGGGGAACTAGGTAACATGATTATTTAAAGGTAATTTATTTGAGATGGATTCTTCAGTCATATCAGTGACCTAGTGAAAGTCAAATACTGCTTGCTAATAGCTTAAGTTAATTATGCATGACAAATACCAATTATATATATATATATATATATATATATATATATATATATATATATATATATATATATATATATATATATATATATATATATATATATATATATATATAATGTATGTGTATATATATGTATGTATTTAATAATGTCCATTACTGATGAAAATTGACATGTGCATAACAGATTTTTTTTACATGCTTTAACTTATTTCATCATTCTAAGAGTGCCCAGTAAGAGATGTAATACTCTCAGCCCCATTTAGCATATTCTGTAATATTCAAATAGAATTCCATATAAATGTCTGCATTTTATGTCTCTCCTGTACATGGGTGAATTGATTTGGTTCCACTGAAGCATAAATCAGCATTCATCTGGCAGCATATAGGATTAGATTATAGCCAGCTAGTTAAAAAAAACGATCTAGTTACGTCAACAAAAAACTGAGCATTTTAGTTCATTCACAGGTGGTCAGCTTCATGCTCATTCATTTAGAAATCAATGATTATGACTGTGTACCTTGAGAGGCAATTTGACTTCTCAGGACCCAGAGAAAGAAGACAAAATCGCCCTCATTTTATGTCCTTCAACTTGTGCAGAGTTTAATAAATTCTAATGAGATTAATAAGAACTGTCTACCAAGGACACAGCCCTCTCACCGATTAGTGCACTGGCAAAAATCATTTTCTGAACATTTTATAGTAGAGAAAATCTTTAAAAGAATACAAATTGATTTTAAGAAGCATAATTGTAAACCATAACACATTTTAAACCCAACTGACAATCATTCACTGCCTTCATCTAATAAAATTGAGAACATCTATTTCTAATACTAGTACTACTAGTATAAACAGTTTTGTTGCTAAGACAGTGAGTGAGTATAAATAGCTGGGCACCATCCTGGGGTGCGTTTTTCGAACAACGACATAACTCATGGCCAAACTATCATAGTACGATGCATCATTTGGGAAATGAACGATGTAGTGACCAGTGTTTCCCCAAAACCGTAGTTTCTCTGTCGCAGATCCATCGTTTGAACCACGTTAGTTATAACGTAAAACACCCATAATGACGCTCTAAACGCAGCGGAGTAGCAACTTCTTTTGAGAAAATGGCCATTATTTATTGTAACAAACTATATTGTTTTACACACATTAAAAAAATATATATATATCCAATGTTAGTTTTGGTGAAAACATGCACTCTTTTTCCATATTAACTGAAATATATGTAAACGGGACATATAGAGCCAATGTTTCCTTTACAAATATTATTGAGAACATTCCACATTCTGTTAAAGCATAAAACCACTTAGGTAACACTCTAATCTCATATATAAATCATATAAATTGTTAATGGTTGTAAAATACAGTAGGCTATTTATTAAGAAAAGTAAAAATAATTATTATTGTTATTATTTTATTATTATTATCTTTAATTTAAATTTTTTCATTATTAACTATGATATTGTTTATTCATTCATTTATTTAGTCCCTTTATTAAAAAGGGGTCGCCACAGTGGAATGAACCGCCAACTTATTCCAGCCGCAACCCATCACTGGGAAACATCCATTCACACTCATACTACGGACAATTTAGCTTACCCAGTTCACCTGAGTACTCAGAGGAAACCCACGCGAATGCAGGGAGAACATGCAAACTCCATACAGAAAAGCCAACTGACCCATCCGAGGCTCGAACCAGCGACCTTCTTGCTGTGAATCGACAACAATACCTACTGCGCCACTGCATTGCTATATTGTTTATTTATTTATTTTATTTTATTTATTTTTTGAAAAGTTTACTTTTACAACTGTGACATATTCAAACCACTGCAGAAATGTTTCTAACCACTAGGCCCATGTCATATACAGTAGGCTACAGACACATTTCTTAATAAATAGCCTGCTATAAATGAAAACCTTTAACGTATGCTATATATTTTGATTTCACAAGCTTTGGAGACGTAATTTAAATTCCGCTTTTAAATAACAGGTCACCTATAGCTTTTGTTATGAGCCACAGCTGCGTTCAAAATGCACTACGTAGGGAGCGCAATTGTCAATATGAAGATCGCAAAACTGAACTGTAAAAATACTTTGAAGGCAAATTACACCTAAGAGAGATGACTTTTATGCTTGTTTTTAATAATTCCAAGTTTAAAGTTCTGAAGGAATAGGGCATAGGGGGATAACTGGGAATAGAACACAGCCAGGAACCATGCTTCTAACTAAAGCTCTAGAGGTGGAGTTGCAAGCGTAAAAGTTTGTGACGCAGTTTGCGAATGTTTGTTGGAACGACAAATTTGGAAAACGCCAAATCAACAAACTATGTTTGTAGCAATGGAACTTGCGACCTTAGTTGGCTAACGATGGTTTTGGGAAATGCATCCCTGGATGATAAACAGAATTTTGAGGCCAACACAAATTTCATATGTAAAAAGGCATATTTAAGGAAGTCTATTTGAGGAAGTTGAGGGGATTTAATGTGGAAAGGCCTCTTCTTAGGACATTTAATTCTTTTTCCATCGAGTTTTTTTAACTGTTGCAGTAATATGCTGCTATGGTAATTTGAGGGTGACAAGTAAAAACAGACTTACAAAAATTGTTCACCATCTCAAAAGATTTTGGACACAAATCTTAATAGCATTGGGCATGTGTATGGGTTAAGAGTCATACAGAAGGCTTTGTTCATTTTAGCAGATGAGAACCACCCACATTATTTTGAGTTTTGCCTCCTGCCATCAGGCAGAATGTATTCTTATTTCAGATGGGCTAGATACAACATATATTTGCATTCATTTGTATCAACTGCAGTTGGGTTAGTAAGTTGTATTTGCTCAACTATATTGGATATTCCTGCCCTTGAACATGTTTTAATAGTTTTTTTTAATTAATATTTTACTTGATCATGATTATTTTATTGTTTACGGTTTATTTATATGTTTGTTCGAGTGTTGGCTAATGCTGTTAACCAAATTGCCTCTCGGGGAAAATAAAGACATTCCAATCCAATCAAACCCAATGGGGTAAAAAAAAAAAACGAAAAAAAAAACATAGTTATAAAAATAATCTTTATTTAAGACATACTCTAAGCTAAGTCTCAGCATCCCATCCATTTTTGTTTCTCAAATTCTCAAATTGTTTCAGAATGTTCAGAAATCTTACCTTGAAAGTAAAACTGTTTCTAGTCTAAATATTTAAAATTCTTCAATCAAGAAGCATTTTGGTCTTATGAAAACAAATGGTCTTGTTTTAAAAAATAATATGCCAAAATTAAGTGAGCTATTCCTTAAAACAAGCAAAATAATCTTATTTCAAAGCAAAAACAAGATTATTTTGCTGCCACATTGGCAGATTATTTAGCTTGTTTTAAGGTAAATTAGCATATTATTTCCTAAAACAAGACAATACATTTTACTTATCTAGAAAATGTTTCTTAATTTAAGACTTTTTAGATATTTGGACTAGAATTGAGACAAAAAGCAATACCTTTTTTACAGTAAAGAGACCAATAAAGATAATTACTATTATTATTGCTACAACTATTATTATTATTTGCAGTGCAGTGAGTCACTCTCATAAAGCTGTATCTGTTAGAGATGCACGTCTGCAGCCCATGAGTGCTGTTTATGATGAAACAAATGGCCATATTCAACCGTGCAAAACAAATGTATTGATTGCTTAATGATCTTCTGTGCAGTGAGGGGAAAATAGAGGGTGTGCACAAAAACCACATTCTCTGATTTGTAAGCCGTATGCAAACAATCAATCTTTCGGCTTAATACCACCTTGTCTTAGGTAAAGATAGTGATCAGTGATGCTGGAGATACAGGAAGCAATTAGGCGTGATGCATTTGTGCGATTTAAATATCCTGTTGTTTCCAGATTCATACTAACGCTCCACTAATGCTGCCGGACAGTGGTTTACAATGCGGATTAATTTTCTTCTTCAGTATTTTATTTTGTTTATTATTACTTTACAATTCAAATATCCAAAACAGTGCTTCTTAATAAGGGGTCACAGGTGGGCTCAGTGTTGCTTAAAATGATTTAAAATGAGGTAAAAGTTTAAAATACACTAAAACAATTACAAATGAAGTAAAACTTCTATTTTAATTAAATTCCTTATTTTAAATTACCCAGGAATCAGGATTTGCATGGCCTTTTGTGTACACTCTATACTGTAAGTAATAAAAGTTACATTTTTATTTGAAGCATACATTTTTTTTCCAGTTATGTCAATCTCTAAGATATTTTAGCACCAATATGGAACATTTATCTGATTCACATACATACCTATACATGCATACTGTACATGCATACTCACCGGCCACTTTATTAGGTACACCTGTCCACTTGCTTGTTAACGCAAATTTCTAATCAGCCTATCACATGGCAACATTTCAATGCATTTACATGGTCAAGACGATCTGCTGCAGTTCAATCCAAGCATCAGAATTTTGTAGAAAGGTAATTTAACCACACCAGGTGCCACTCCTGTTAGCTAAGAACAGGAAACAGACAATTAGCACAGGCTCACCAAAATTGGACAACAGAAGATTGGAAAAACGTTGCCTGGTGAGTCTCAATTTCTGCTGCAACATTCGGATGGTAGGGTCAGAATTTGGCATCAACAACATGAAAGCATGGATCCATCTTGCCTTGTATCAACGGTTCAGGCTGCTGGTTGTGGTGTAATGGCGTGGGGGATATTTTCTTGAATGGATATGCAGCTGACAAATCTGCAGCAACTGCGTGATGCTATCATGTCAATATGGACCAAAATCTCTGACCAATATTTCCAGTACCTTGTTGAATCACAAAGAATTAAGGCAGTTCTGAGGCAAATGGGGTCCAACCCGGTACTAGTAAGGTATACCTAATAAAGTGGCCGGTGAGTGATATGCATAAATATATATATATATATATATATATATATATATATATATATATATATATATATATATATATATATATATATATATATATATATATATATATACACACACTGTATAATGTGAATACTATAGATAATTTACATAAAGATAAATCATAAATAAAGAGGAAGAAATTTTGTTTTGCAGTGAAAAATTATAGACGTCTTGGCTGTCTTTAGAAATATTTGATTGCTGTTGTTTGTTTTAGTGCGGCTTTTTAGGCAGGCTCCTGTCTGTTATCTTGAAGCAAACCACCGCGCACACACACAGGGCTGTTGTTGTCTGTGACATTCTCTGAGGAGAGAGAGCACAGGTATAGCAGTATCCTCTTTAAAACCACCCATTCCTTTAGCCTATTGAGTGGGAGACGTGGGGGATTTGAGAGAATGTGTCGGACAGGGTCTTGGGGAGTAAAGCGGCCCGCCTGACAGGAGGTCAGTCAGGCTATTCAAGAGCAGTTATTGAAGATCTGGGGAGTCGACGGGTCTAAAAGGCCCTTCCACTTTTCGCTCTCTGCAGTGTGTCTCTCACTCGGCTGCTCAGCATCTCTCACTGCCTGTAGAACAGCTCACATTGTGCAGGCTGATAATGCATTTCAATCTTCCTGAATGTCAGGCTGGATGGCACCGCTTTGAAACTGAGCAAAAGGGACTTCCTCCTAATGCTCCCCGACTTTAATATTTCAGAGCAAATATTAAAAATGGGAACATTATGAGTGAAAGATGGTGTTCAAATTACAGTGCGCATCGTTTTAGAAGACTAAAGAATTGTTTCTTTTTTTTCTTGTGGCACGAGAGGGAAGCAAATATATTGCTCAATTTAGATTTAACTGAGGTTGGCAAATTGGATTTTTAATTGTAGTTTACTTTGAAGGAATTTGATTTAAAAGTTTATTGAATGTAACAACAGACTAATTTATCTACAATATATATTCAGTGTGTACGTGCTGTAGTATAGTATTGCCATTATGGATGTAATATATCCATACACACACACACACACACACACACACACACACACACACACACACACACACACACACACACACACACACACACACACACACACACTATATATATATATATATATATATATATATATACACTGTTGAGGTCAGAATTATTAGCACCCCTGAATTATTAGCTCCCCTGTTTATTTTTTCCCCAATTTCTGTTTAACGGAGAGAAGATTTTTTTTCAACACATTTCTAAACATAATAGTTTTAATAACTCATTTCTAATGACTGATTTATTTTATTTTTGCCATGATGACAGTAAATAATATTTTACTAGATATTTTTCAAGACACTTTTATACAGCTTAAAGTGACATTTAAAGGCTTAACTAGGTTAATCAGGTTAACTAGGCAGGATAGGGTAATTAGGCAAGTTATTGTTTAACATTGGTTTGTTCTGTAGACTATCGAAAAAATATATATCTTAAAGGAGCTAATAAACCTTTAAATCCCTTAAAATTTTAATACCTTAAATGTTTATAAAAAAATTGAAAGCTGCTTTTATTCTCGTCGAAATAAAACAAATCAGACTTTCTCCAGAAGAAAAAAATATTATCAGACATACTGTGAACATTTTCTTGCTCTGTTAAACATCATTTGGGAAATATTTAAAAAAGAAAAAATAATCTAAGGGGGTTAATAATTCTGACGTCAACTGTATATATATATATATATATATATATATATATATATATATATATATATATATATATATATATATATATATATATATATATATATATATATATATATATATACTTTGCAGTTTATTTATAAGGAATTTGCCTACTATTTTAAATAATTCTAATTTTGGAGATACAGCGCATCAGCATTCATCAGCCTGTCATACTGAGCAGACCAATGACTGTTGTTGTTCTGCCACAAGATGGTGACAGAGCACATAACTAGTCCTTAGTGGAGAAAAACTCAGCGTAATTTCAAACTTATGCAGATCAAATGTAGTGCTGTATTTATACCATAGTCTGGTAGTGATTCTGGTAGTGTTTCTAGTACTGTTTGCTTTGCTTTGACTTTTTTGGGGTCAATTATTGTGATATTCTGATTGCAACAGAGAAATACTGGTAAATGTCTCTAGATTGATACTGGTAAATGTCTCTAGATTGATGGCATTTCATCCCGTTCAGACTTATAATCTTAAAGTGTGAGCTTTTGTGATCGCTATAGATATTACACTAGAGAATCATTCAAACACTAGCTCTAAAGTGACGTTAGTGAATGAGCAACGGCTTCTGCTGTTCTGACATCAGCTGCAGATGTGAATTAATAGTGGAAGAAAGTAGTTCCTCTTACAAAAGGATTTGTAGACTCTCTGTGTTGGATTTTCTTTGTTTTATACACAATTATGCCGTCGAACTGTTGTAAAAACACATCATGTTAGTAGCAGTGCTATATAGCTGTATATCGTCACTGGTGGGAATTTAAAGGCTGGTTTACACTTCTGCGTTGAGCGATCAGTGTGACCCATGGCGCATACCTTGCTCGTTGCCGTGCATTAATACTTCTGCTTGCTGTTTGCGTTGCATTGCATCAACACTTCTGAAATGCTAGCTGGCAGTGAGGTTTTTATGTTCCTCTGTGTCGACTTTATTCGCAGGTGTTTTGTTTTTTCTGAACGCTACCTTAATGTACAAGTAGCTAAAACTCACTAATTCAGAGTCGGAAACCAGCGGACATGCAACAACTTTAATCATAAGGTAAACACAAAACAAAACTTTTCACCTGGAGCTCCTTCACGGGACTTGACACTTGTAAACACTCGTTGCAACTGGTTCGTGCTGCTTTTGGTCCCACCCACACTCGTCAGCACTACCAACCCAACCAATCACTGAGCTTGCACTACGCGTCGTTGCGACATGCAGTCCCATTTTTTGATAGGTGCACGTCAGCGTCGTTGTCAGCCATGGCGAGGCCTATGCGACCGCACAAAGGCTGCACCGGAGTATACTGTATGCATGCGCTTGACGCAGAAGTATAAATCAGCCTTAACGCACGCCTTAAGAATATATACATATATACATATACATACAAAGTATATATATATATATATATATATATATATATATATATATATATATATATATATATATATATATATATATATATATATATATCATAAAGGAGTACACCCTATTTGGAAAATTTTATTTTTATCCATTTCTCAGTGAATATAGACAATATATGTTGATGCACTTATACATGTCTTGTTAAACAGCTATATTAATTTAAATAATTATGTGGTTTAGGACTAGAAACATTATATAGTATTAATATACATATAATAGTATCACATGGCAGTATATATAGTATATATAATAGTAATTATATAGTGTGTATATTATTATTATTTACTTTGTTTCTAGAGAGAATGGTGGAAAAAAAATTAACCAAATAATTTACCAAATATTAAATTTGTGTGCGATTTATTATTGGACTTTAGTGTGTGACTGTGCTGAAATCGCTCGTCCTGTGGGTCATGTTTAATTCCATTGAGTTCAATTCAAATTCACACTTATGAATTGCAAAGGAGTTCATTTATAATCCAAAAATATAACCCAACCCAGGTCACTCCATATTTCCTCTATTTCTCAAGTCATGTCAAAACACTGCAGGCTGAAGTGTGTTGAATGATAAGCAGCTCTATACATTCATTCAGCTCCTTGTGACTGGCAGAGACTGTTGGACAGTTAATTTGCCCACATTAACGAGGCTTAACTTTGCGACGGTGGGTGTTGGCGGCGCTACGCATTAAGAAACAATTAATTTCCAATAGCACTGCTATTCTTGGCTGCCTCCGTGGCTCTTTAGAACAAGGAGTCCATCATTGATAAGCCATTTCATGCTTCATTTGCACAAGCCATGCTTAAAGCAGTTCTGGCCTGCGTGCCGAGAGGAAAAAGCATTGTTTTGCTTTCCTTATATGCATCACTGCGCTGTCATATCCATTTTGTAATGCAGACTTTAGGAGATTAGGTCTGTCCCTGTAACTTATCTGATGGTCATGTGTGCCTCAACACGGTCAGGAAGATTATAAGTGTCAGGCAATAACAGCCTACAGGGGGTGAAGCAGAATATTCATCATCAACGGTGACCTATTTAAGGCAGCGGACGGCATTGTGAAGCGTCTGTCCTGCTCTGCCAGCTGTCTTAGCAGGAGGCTCAGCTTCCCGTGTGTCTGACTGGGAGAAGCTGCAGAGATCAGATACATACATCAATCTGAAGTGATGGAGTTTCATAGGTGCATTTTGTGCAACATGTGTAACTTGGATTTGTTTTGCATTCAAAATTTAAATTGCAAAAGATCTTTTGTCGTTGTTTTTTAGTCCAAAACCTGTAAATGGTGAAAAAAAACAAAAAATCAAATTTGTCATGACTGAAAATCATAGTTATTCTTTAGCTTTTTAAAGTTAAAACTTTGCTATTGTGTTGTTTGCAAGTGAATGTAAAATGTCTGCACACATGGCATCCATTTTGTTATTTTTTCCACAAATAATGCTCTAAATGACAACATTTGTATTTAAAATGTTTAAAGAAAAATGTAATTTTACTCAAGCAAATTACTATAAATTGTAAGATAAATCTATAAATGCAAAAAAACTTATAATTTACATTTTGTTAGTACATTGTCATCTATTATATCCAGCAAAGTAACCGTCAGATTGAAGGATGATTTTTAAAAGGATGATTTTTTTTCAGCTTAAAATGTTTAAGGAAAAATGTATAAGTTGTAAGATAAATCTATAAATCAAAAGAAACTTAATAGGTAGTTTGTTAGATTGTTATATCTAAAAAACTATAAAAAAATAAATAAATAAACTTTTTAAATAATACTGGAAAACCAAAATCCAGGGAGATAACGTGTAGACAAGCCCAATCTCAAGAGGAAGTGTAACTATTTTTCGTTTTGTCAGTTTAGTGGCTGGGCGGCATGGTGGCTCATTGGTTAGCACTGTCAGCAAGAAAATTGTTCTCTTGCCTCGAATCAATCGCACGTCTAAGAAAATGAGCACACCCACTGATTGTGTATGGTAGCTTTGGTGTTTAGGAACTAAAACGAACTCCCCCAAAAAGTTAGCTTAAGTTGTTTCTAACTGAGGCTGCACGGTGTCGCAGTGGGTAACACGTTCGCCTCACAGCAAGAAGGTCGCTGGTTTGAGCCTAGGCTAGGTCAGTTGGCGTTTCTGTGTGGAGTTTGCATGTTCTTCCCATGTTCACATGGGTTTTATGTGCGTGAATGAGTGTGTATGGATTTTCCCAGTGATGGGTTGCAGCTGGAAATCCGCTACGTAAAACATATGCTGGATAAGTTGGCGGTTCATTCCGCTGTGGCGACCCTAGATTAATAAAGGGACTAAGCCGAAAAAAAAAATCTAACTGGGGAGGCACGGTGGCTCAGAGGTTAGCACTGTCACCTCACAGCAAGAAGGTTGCTGGTTTGAGTCCTGGCTTGGCCAGTTGGCGGTTCCTCCGTCTACTCCAGTTTCCCCCATAGTCCAAACACATGCAGTATAGATGAATTGGATTAACTAAATTGGCCGTAGGGTATGTGTGTGAATGTGAGTGTGTGAGTGTTTTTCAGTACTGGGTCGTGGCTGGAAGGACATCCATTGCGTAAAACATATGCCGGAATAGTTGGCAGTTCATGCTGCTGTGGTGATCCCTGATAAATAAGGGACTGAGCCGAAGGAAAATGAATGAATTAAGTTTAGTGGCTAATTCGCACAAATTCATACAAGTTCGGTCGTATGAAAATGTAAGATTTTTAAAAGGAGGCATGGCACCAAACCCCACCCCTAAACCCAACTGTCATTGGGGAATAAGCAAATAGTACAAAAATTATGAATGACATCATACAAATTCATATGAATTAGCCACTAGATTAAAAAATTTGAAATGGAGTGAGAGCTTTGGGTAGACTGTCAGCAGAGAAATCAGGAAACAGGCAGAGTGGGTTCAGACTAAACCTGTGCAGGACAGATTTTTCTGCAGTGCTGAAGTTTTGCTCTGCTCCCACATTGTTAGATTTGAGTGATTCCATTACTTACCCCTTCCCAAGTGAACGAGTCTTAATGCATCTTTGTTTCTTCTGTGAGTTAAATAAATATCAATTTACAGAACTTTGTTTACACATTTTGAGTCCCATCAATAGTTTTTCGCTATCTTTTCTTTTTGTTTATGCAATCGTATTTATCAAAACTTGTTCCAGATGCATCCGGTTCTGCAAGTGCGGGTCTCTAGCTCAAACAAGCACTGCGCCTTCGATGGCATATTCAGGAAATAAAGGATGTTTTAAAGGAACGGGTTTCTTATTAATCCAATCGAAAGGTGAACACATAGTAACAATAATATTTAATTTTTGTCATTTAAACATCATAATAGTCATAATACATCAAATTATGACCTGATTTTTTTTTTACATATACTGTATTATCAATGTTATTTCTATTAATAACAGCTGACGACCCCCCTGCAATAATGTCACTACCCCCTGTCTTAGACAATTTAATCATGTATAAAAAAAAGGGAGAGCTTTGGTGATAACATAGGAAATATTTGCTTACAAATACTAAGTTCTCACTATAAGAAGCCATCACAAATGCTAAACGTTGGTCAAAAACTTACAGTACATTTACAGACAAAATGGCACCCAAGTAGTGCTTAGAGAAGCCATCTTTATTTTTTTAGACAGCGAAGGACACATTTATGCTGCCTTGATAATTCGATCAGAACAAGGTACCTCCCGTGACTGCAGAATTTGTATTCAGACATGCATTAATGTCTTCTCGCATTGGAATGCTGCCCTCGGATGCAGCATTTTAAAGCTTTCACATGCCGCCAGTGTTGCAACTGGGAGCCATCTTGATTTAAGAAGTCACATGATTATTAAGCAGCTCACATGATCAAACTAGACCAAGCATTAAATGTTTACCTTGTTTCAGTTTTTTTCTTTCATTAAGTTGCCTTTACCACTACATCTGGCGTGTGTCTTTTCCATTTTTGAGAGTCACTTTCTAATTTGTGGAAATTGACGTCCCTAGCATCAAGTCATCTCAAGCATGGAAGCTTATTTGTACATCATAGAAACATGTCCTAGAAAGCCACGGAGTGAATATTTCATGGTTTGCTGATGTGTGCAAGGTGTGTGTTTCTGCCTGTGTGTGTGTTTGGGCTGCGAGTGAAAGCAGCACTGATAGAATTTTAATAACTCTAGAGTATTGCTGTTTTCAGCTGGAGCTGCAGAGCTCATAGTGGCTACATGAGTCACTTTGTGTTTGTCCATAAAGCTTATGGACACACATGCACACACGCACGCACATACACGCAGCCTACTGAAATATCTGTACTGCTAACATGGAAATGGCAAATCTAAATAATCCTCTCCAGGCAAATAGACCTGTAGGTTACTCTACATCTGGGATACATTTACATTTACATCTACATTTGCATTTAGTCATTTAGCAGACACTTATTCCCAAAGCGACTTACAAACGAGGAGATAATATCTGCTGGTTATTGCATGTTATAATGTATGTTATTATTACGATGATGTTTTTCCTCTTTGGTGTCAGTTGCCTACTTTATTAGAAGTCTGGTTGACATTTGGATTAGTATGAAACGGTCAAATCTGTCAATCTATTTACATAGTGAATTAATTACCAGTGTTTATACAACAATTTGACTGTATGATTGTGTATAAAAAAAGAAAATCAAATATGGAGAGTCTAAAAATACTTTTGTATGATGAACTGCTTTCTTCCACTCTTCATTCACATCTGCAGCTGATGTCAGAACAGCAGAAACCGTTGCTTATTTACAAACGTCACTTAGAGCTATTTGAATGATTCTCTGTAATATCTAAAGTGATGACAAAGCAGGTGATTTTGCTCACATTTATAAGATTATAAGGCTAAATGGCATGAAATGCCTTCACTCTTCAGAAGTTTCCCAGTATTTCTCTCTTGCAATTAGGATATCACTATAATTAACCCCTAAAAAAGCCAAAGCAAACAATACCAGATTACTATGGTATAAATACAGCACTACAACATACAAAAGAGAGAGATCAGCTTAGATTGTCACTTGCCTGTTTTATAATGATTTGTTCAGCTCTAGTTTGGCACTTAAGCTGAAAAAATGATGTTAGGACTTATTATGCGCCCACTGTCGCCATCTTGTGCAGAACGTCATCCATCCTTGCTCTGCTCAGTATGACAGGCTGATAAATGCTGATGTACAATATCTCAGAAATTATAAATATTTAAAATAGGCACTATCCTTATAAATAAACTGCATAGTTGCAATCTAAACAACTACATTCTTGCCAAAAAAAAGACTCTAAAGTACATTATGTTGTCCAAAAGCTGCAATTTTTGTCCAACTGTAGTGAGTTGATTGATCTGCTGTCACTCAGTGTGAGCAGAGTAACACACAAGAGTGAGGAGGCTGGACGAGTGCTGTTATTGCAGAACATCGCATGGCTATCAGCCAATCAGATTCAAAAACCTGACAGAACTGTTGTATATACACTTGAATTATTAGCCCCCCTGTTTATTTTTTTCCCCAATTTCTGTTAAATGCGATATATATATGTATGTAAGTAATTTAGCTGAAAATCAGGTCATCATCAAATGTTCATGTTAACTTTAACTAGTAAAGTAAAAAAATTAAATAAATCAACATCATTATTTTTTTATTGCATTTAAACACCATTTAACTTATTTAATAAAATATTTTATAATTACATTTCCAGCAAGTTTTTTTTTATTTTAATTAAATTTAAATGCTATCCACAAAAAGGATGCTGAGCCTCCAAAAGGACATCTAATAACCAAATACAATACATTTATATATTCATACATTTATGCACACCAAAGCACACTTTAAAAAAAGAAACATCACACAACAAAACTGCATCATTAACATAATTTAGGTTTTGCAGTCTTCGCTAATTAATTTGTGTTGACAGCTCATATATATTTATAGAACCATGTGACGCTGTAGACTGCTGATTTTTATTTTTTATTTTTTGGCATCACAAGAATAAGTAATATTATAAATATATACAACCAATTCACCATGTAATAGTGTTTAGCCTGTATATGAAAGTGTATATCCGTTATTCTTCAAACCATCATGTGTTATTTTACCCAGAAGTTGCCAAAAAGGTCACATTTCATAATCAAGGCATAACTCAGTGGTGGATTTACCTTTAGTTATGGTTTATTCCACGAAGGTCAAAATAAATTAAAACTGTTGTGGGGGGAAAAAAATATGCCGCAATCACAGACATTCCTCTCCGGGTGGGATTCAATTTATTAGAGGATGACATGGTGAATGCTAAAACACAGACTGCTGTTTTACAATCAAGCATCTTCTGAAAGTTCACATCACAGACAATTTACATCAACCTCATATTTATCTGTCTTTCTTCCAGAGGTTATACATTGTTTTATTGGTTACATTATTCACAAGAAACAAAGCATTTTAATGACGACACAGTATTATTGCAGTTGCTTATTTACTTTCAGATGAAACGTCAATTAGTTCAATGTACTGTATGTATATTATATATGCATTGTCATCTAATATATCCAGCAGAGTAAACCATCAGATTGAAGGATGATTTTCAAAAGGATTTCAGCTTAAATGTAGGCTTATTTTCAAAAAAAAAAAAAAAAAAAGGACACCTAATTATCTATAGCTATAAGAAGTCTATATAATTACACCATTCATGAGAAACAATGCATTTTAATGAAGTCAATAATGTGGCTAATTTTCATTTTAAAATGGTGGCAATTCAGTTTTTTCCCCCACCTATTGCTGTTCTGAGCTGATGAAGTTGCTTATTTATTTTCTAATGAAAGTAATGATCTGAATAACATGCTGTGAAGCGTGCTGTTTCTAATGTTGCTTTTTTAATTGGCGCAAAGATTGCATATGATTCCATTGTTTCCAGAGGTAATAATCTTAATGGCTCTAATGATAACTCACCATTGATTTCTTTTAGCAAACTAAACCTTAACCAAAATGTCTGTCGCAATGAAATAACGTCATATAATAATAATAATAATAATAGTAATAATAATAATAATAATAATAATATTATTATTAATGGCATTAACAAAAAAATTGTTGTTTATAGAGGAGAAAACCTGCAAAAACAATAAATAAATAAATAAATATGCAAATAAATAAATACATTAGTAAATAAACCCATAGATTCCTGCATAAAACAATGAATAAATATGCAAATGAATAAAATAATTAGTAAATAATTCCATAGGTTCCCACGTAAATAAAACAAACAAATAAATACATTAGTAGATAAATCCATAGATTTTTGCATAAAACAATAAATAAATATACAAAATAATAAATAAATGAGTAGATAAATCCATAGATTCCCGCATAAAACAATAAATAAATAAATACACAAATGAATAAATAAATTAGTAAATAAATCCATAGGTTCTAGCATAAATAAAACAATAAATAAATAAATATGCAAATGAATACATAAATTAATAGATAAATCTATAGAGCCTCACATAAATAAAACAATAAATACATAAATATGCAAATGAATACATAAATTAATAGATAAATCTATAGAGCCTCACATAAATAAAACAATAAATAAATAAATTCGCAAATGGAAAATAAATAAGTAAATAAATCAATAGATTTCTGCATAAAACATTGAATAAATATGCAAATGAATAAATAAATTAGTAAATAACTCCATAGCTTACATATATAATTATAATTATTTGACAGCTGGCTGAAGACAATTTACTTTAAGTTCTTTATATACTTTATTTCTTTCATTTTATTTCAAGATTCCTATGTTTATTATTTTTTATTTTATTTTTACATATTTTCTGTTATGATTTTAATTCTAGTTAAAGCTTTACCTTTTCATTTTATTATTTTTTTAAAGTATTTTTGTTTATTTTTTATTAAATGTGTTAATTTCAGTTTTATTCAAGTTTCATTCATATTTCAATTTTCATTTTTGTTCTTTTTTACTCAGTTTTATTTATTTGTCTACAGTATATAGTTTTCAACGATTTTATTTATTTATTTATTTATTTGTATTAAACATACAAACAGAGTTTTAGTTTGGTGGTTTAAGTTTTATTTCAGTCACTCTAATAACCACGGTTATCAGTGATTCAAAACCCTATAATGTACAGCTCTATGTTGCGTTTAGTTATAAAAATACTGTATGCATATTCAACATACTTAAAGTCAGTCAGAAGCAAACCAGTTTTAGTGACCTCTTCTATGTCCTTAAGTGTGATAGTGTCCGTTCTGATGAATTTGCATGCCCATAATGGCCAGCAAGGCTCTCTCTGCTGTCTTCCCAATGTTCTCTGCTCTCGTCTTTTGCGTCTCTTTGAATTATGAATCGAGTAATGCGTATGTGCCTTAACATCAGCGTTATCAATGAGCCAAGGCCAGACTAACACTGGACATCTGCCTTGTGCATTTGGAGAAATGTTCTCTGCGTCTGCTATAGATGGAGAGTTTTCTTATTTTTTTATCATTTGCAGGATATGAATTACATTTTCACTATAGTTTATATAATTTTTGATATCAGCAATTTGATTTCTACTACAGTAACAATTGCAATAATTGATATCTAGGATTAAATTTCAGCTAATAAACATGTTCATACTTGATATCAGTAAATATGTAACCCACCAGTTCTACTGCACCCAACCCAGTCTGAGCTGGGATCGAACTGGCCATCGACCATGGCCTTTAGCCTCCTTGTTAGAGACCCATACAAAGTATCGCCGGTTCGATCTCAGCTCAAACTAGGTTGGGTGCAGTAGCACCGGCGGGTTACACATGGGGGCTCGTCCAGAATGAGAGTGAAGTTTAGGGGGGTAAGTGTAACAGAGGCCAGCTAGGGAAGTGCTATGCAGGTAAACCCTCTGACATCCAAAGGTGCTCTAGCGGCAGACGCTAGAGACCATGGTCTTTAGCTTCCTTGTTAGAGCAACCGACTCCCATACAAAGAATCGCCAGTTTGAGCTCAGCTCAGATTGGGTTGGCTGCAGTAGGACCGGTGGGTTAGACGTGTGGGCTCGTCCGGGATAGGAATGAGGTTTAGGTGGATGAGTGTAACGAAGGCCAGCTAGCGAAGTGCAATGTAGGTAAACCTCACTCGCTATAGTGACAAACAAATGTAAAATGTAAATATCTGATGTCAATAATTGAGTTGTAACTACTTAAAATTATATTTCTTGATCTTGATCACATTTTATTTAATGTGTTATATTTGGCAAATCTGATACCTAAAAACATTAATGACTCTAAACAATAATTAACAGAGTTATTTCAGGTATCTAATATGTAACAATCAATACTGCAGGCAGATCTGCGGGCAATCTGTTACTTTCTGATAAAGAACAATCAAATGCATAATAAATAAACATTTTACTAATCACAATTCTGTTTTTGTTATCAATAATAGTCAATAGCAGTGGTATCCAAGTGGTTTTCAACTAGTAATAGCTCAATTCTTGAATGGCCGTCTATGGTGATATCAGTGATTAATGTTTTTACTAGTGGAAATGTAATTGCTGATATCAAAAACCACCATTGTTAGTAGTAAAAAAAAAAATCCAATTACTGATATCAAGAATTATCATTTTAGCTAGTGAAATGAAATGGAATTGTGGAAATCAAAAATTCATATCCTGCAAAAGAACGAAGGTGAAAAGGACTTGTTGGATTTTGCCAGTGTAATGCAGGTGACAGGAGCAGCACTGCAGTGGAAATATGAGTTATGGGAGATCCATCAGTCAAGGTACTTTACGAATTGTGCTCTTATAATAGTGTATGGCCATTACAGAGGTCTTTATTCTGAGTGCACAAGCCGGGTCCATTAAATGCGGGCTTTCTGTCTGCCCGCTCTGTAGGTGCTCGCCTGTTTTTTTTTTAAGATCTTTACATCCATACTCATAACTCAACACCACAAGGAATTCAGTTTTTTTTTCTTTTTAAAGAAGCCATATTATGCACATTTTCACAAGATTTCATATAAATCTCCAGTGTCCCTAGAAAGTTTCAGCTTAAAATACTCTAGTGATCATTAATTATAGCTTGTCAAATTTGCAACCCAGGCTCCTTGCGGATACGTAGACAGGTCTACATTTCTGGGGACATCGAAATTCGTCTGCTCACAGTTTTTGTTTTTGCAAGTCCACCAGAGGCTGCTGTGTGCTTTTTGATGACCTCAAATTTCTTTTGCGTGTCCTCTTCTCATGTAAATCCACCAGAGGGCACAATATACACCTCAGTCGACCAGGCCAGCTTGCCTCGACTGACTTGCTGACTGATCCACCCACCCCTTTCCTTAACCCAATCGTTTTCAAAAGCATTCTAGAAAAAGAACAGCTGCCACTGCCGTGTTATTTCACCACGTTATCAGCCTGTTGTTTATTTATTTATTATTTATTAATTTTTCTGCTTTTTTATCGCGGTCAACTATGCTCCGCATCCCAAGCCCATTAGCGTACGCAGCGAGCTACTGGGCAAACTGGTAAATCTGGAAAAGCCATCCACACGGAGGTAAGCAGTCGGCAGTAGTGCGAAAAGTAACAGAAGCCATTGGTGGCATCATACCACACCATAGTTTTTGTTTTACAGACAAAATGGAGCCAGATGTACCTCTGGGTACATATTTCGCTGTCTCTAGAAATGTAGACAGGGATACATATCCACAATGAGCCTGTGTTACAAATTTGCCACTGTTTAGTTGTGAACATGCTGTTTTTGCATGTGTCCCTTTAAATTCAAATGAGTTGCTGCTTTCTGGAAGAGGGCAGAGCCTATGTGTTACTCAGACTGTCCAGAAACACAAAGCAAGTGAATCTTACACAAAATGTTAGAAATGAGAAGTAGCATTTTAAAATTTTACATGTTCCAACGAGAGTCAATAATTATGAAAAGGAAGAGGTTACAACTTCTACAATCACCAGAACACATCTGAACGGTTAGCGGCTATTTGTGTTAGTGGATGTGGAGTGAAGTTGATCTGTGAATACAGAGAATACAATGGTAAGTTTAAACATTAGCATTAGCAACACAGCAGATTAAGAACATTCAGAAGGGGAATTTGGAAACATGTAGAGATTTGTTCTGGATAAGACCTTGTCCTAACAATATGTGACATGACAATCAATTTGGCAGTTTTTTTTTACTGTTGTTTTTATGTTATTTTATTTTAAAGACCTGAGGTGAACTCTGCACATGCTTTCAGTAGTATGGCAACAAATGTCACGTAAAATGGTATTTAAACTCACATTGGTAGCATTTAACAATGAATAAAGCACATAATCTGTACCTCAGGTGGTCATTGTCATAGTAGTATTTGCTTTTGTTTTGCTGCAACAGCGTAGAAATGGAAAGCATTTCTAAAATAGAAATTGTGTGCATAGCTATTGCAGATGGTTAGGACAAAAAAAACCTCCTTTTAACATGGAAAAAATACCTTCTATCATGTGGGACAGCGTAAGAAGTTGGAGCATTTTTGACAAATCCTTCAGAAACTGTGTTGAACTGACTCATTCTCACTCTGACTCATTTTGAAGCATTCTGGACCCTAGACCCTATTTAAGCACACTTTACCGACATTATCCATCATTATTTTTTTCAAAAATAGAATTAATCCACAGTATGTCTAATTTCGGGAATCTATGGGAAATCTTATGTTTATGAGTACATCCAACAACAGAACTATTTATTAACATTTGTAAGTGTTGACTGCCTGCAGATTAAGAGGTCGTAAAAAATAACATGGAATCAAATTCCAAACAACACATTTCTTCTACATACTTGCAGAAAAAGGCTTATCAAAACAAAGTTACAAGGTTAACATTTTTAACATTTTCTGAGCACTAGGGACTCGATTATGGCACTCGAACACAGAAAAAAGTCGGATTTTCATGATATATCCCTTTTAAAGTCTACATTAAAGGTGGAAAAAAATGTGGCATGTATTTCACATGACAGATGCCGCTCCTGGCATGGATTCTTTAGACTTGGCAGTGGGCAGTAAGGAATATTAAGGGCTTGAAATGGTTGATTTGCTGACGGCTGATGCCAAGTTCTTTCAGTCCCTTCCTTGAACTCTGTGATGTTACAGGAGAAGACAGTGCGCATTCGTTCATGTGTCAATCACTAGATCTGTTCTGTTCTGGAAAATCAAGAGCTTATTAGTAATTCTCTAGTGATCACCAAAGCGTTTAATTGTTTAACCTCACATAAACATCAATACAGTTTGTTAGATTTATGCTTTTTTTGCCAGAGGAATGAGAATAAAAAGTAATTGCACTATATGTTCTCTGGGAAATTGCAAATTAAATTAAATTAAATTAAATTAAATTAAATTAAATTAAATTAAATTAAATTAAATTAAATTAAATTAAATTAAATTAAATTAAATTAAATTAAATTTAAAATAATGTTTATAGTGTTATTTATTGTACAACGTTTTACATTTCATTAATGTTTTTGTTAAAAAAAAATAAATCAATGTATTTAAAATGAGAGTAAAGATGTTTATAACTTTATAAAATGTATGTTTCTTGATTTTTTTTATTTTTTATTCTTTGTTTCTTACCAAATCAGCATCTCAGAATTATATCTGAAGGATCATGTAATTAAATGTAAGTTTCACAATATTAAAGGAAATACTGAAAGAAATTTGACTGTCAAAAAATGGGGTGAATTATCCTATATCAATGCACAATATACAAAAGTCAAATATCTGCAAAATACGTAGCTGTGCTGATGATAAATTCCAAGTTCAACCTCATAATAATGTCCAGGTAATTTAGTCATCAGTTCTCAATGTTTAGTAAATCAATAACCTTTCTAGTGAATACATTTGTGTTCATAGAGAAGCAGTGGAATGAGACACAGCCAATCCCTCAACTTATGTGTTGACTGCAAGGAGTTGTTCAGGGTTGGCAGATGACCAGCAATTATAGATGGACTATTTGCCATATCGATTGTAAATTAAATGGTAATCTGCTTATACATGAAATGATTCCTGTTTACTTATTTAATGCAAAGACTTTGAAAGCTCTTTTGAACCATATGTTACGTTTTATTTTCAGTGATGTTATTTCAATGCATGGTACTGTAATTTTTGATCTGTGAAACAATTCAGGTAAAATGTAAGATTAAAAAGTGTTCACTCTGACAATGCCACATTTCACAAATATTTGCAAAGAAATATATAAGTACAAAGTCTGAAATAGTCTACTTCTTTTGACGGAAATTATTGCTACAACCTGGAAAAATCAACAAAAATGAAAACCACAAAGTTTATTGAAACAAAAATATCCATTAAAATAAATCAAATAATAAACACTCAGTTATTTAAAGCCATATTCAAGGCAATATTTGACCCAAAATTGTACAGATTATTAAAATATATAATCGAATGTCTAAGAAAAACAGTTGAACTAAAATGAAAATAAAAATATATATAAAATATATACAGTATACAGTTTAAGTCAGAATTATTAGCCCTCCTGAATTATTAGCCCCCCTTTAGTGGAAAGAAAAAAAAATTCAACACATTTCTAAACAAAATAGTTTTAATAACTAACATTTAACTAAGTTGATTTCTTTTATGTTTGCTATGATGACAGTACATAATATTTTACTAGATACTAGTATTCAGCTTAAAGTGTGATTTAAAGGCTAAACTAGGCAATTTAGGGTAATTAGGCAAATCATTGTATAATAGTGGTTTGTTCTGTGGAAAATCAAAATCAAAATAATAATTATATATATATATATATATATATATATATATATATATATATATATATATATATATATATATATATATATATGGAGCTTATAATTTTGACCTTAAAATTATATATTTTTTTAAACTGCTTTTATTCTAGCCGAAATAAAACAAAACACTTTCTCCAGACTTTCTCCAGAGGAAAAAAAATATATAGAAAATACTGTGAAAAATTCCTTGCTCTATTAAACATCATATTGGGAAATATTTGAACAAAAAAAGAAATTCACAGGAGGGCGAATAATTTTGACTTGAATTATATATATAAAAAAAAAAACTATTCAAAATATTAATAACTGCTTTGTAACATGATGCTAATCCATTTGACCCTTACAGGGAGACTATTTTATAAACACACCACTCAACTTAATACATTATCTGTGGTATTGTTGCAATTAAAGTTCATTTGCTGTCAATGATAGTCACTCACAGTGGATCAGAGATTGTGGAAGGTTCAGAAACCGCAGGTCGTATGTATGGATGCCCTTCCAAACTCTTACCCACAATGCACCGTTTTGTGTTTCAGCAGCTTAAGTCTGTTGTGCTATATTAGCAAATAAGTGAGATGGCAGTTTTGTAAAGGACTGAGAATATCAAGTGAAATGCTGATATTGCATGAACAGTTAAAGTATATCTGCTTACATGACAGTTTATCTTCTGAGGTCTTCAATGCACCTGGATCTTGAGGATCATATCACTGTAAAAATACTCTTTTTTTGAACTTGTGAGTCAAACAAAGATTGTTGAAGGACAAGAAAAGACTATTTTTGTCTTTCTCCTTCAAAATTTTCTGTTTAATTTATTGTTACTTGCCATTTTCTGTGAATCAGAGAAAATGTAGACATCATATTTTTCTCTTGGCTAGTTTGGGATGAATTATTAATTTGGGGGTTTTAAGTTATGTAATAATAATAATAGATGTAGTAGTAATAATATTAATAACAATAATAATAATAATAATAATAATAATATTTAACACTTCGGTAAATATTCTTACACACAATTGTGAAAAAAAAAAAAAAAAAAAAAATATATATATATATATATATATATATATATATATATATTACTAATTTCTGATGGAAAATCCTTCTATTACATTTTTTAATGCACTTACCTGTAGCATTGTGTTGGATTTATTTAAATATACCCAGGAATTTGCTAAATTTAAAAAAGTTAAATAATTACACAAACAACAAGAGAAAAAATTGTTCAAAGTATTTTCTTATTAAAAAATATTTATTTTTTTATTTATTGTAAAATTATAATTGAAAAAAAAATTCTTTTTTTGTGTACATTTTGTGTACATTTTTGTGTAATGCAAACATTCTATAGCTGTTAAAGTTTCTTAATCGAACTAAAACATGCCAATAAAGAACCCTAATCAATTTTCAATGCCAAGGTAATGTTTTAAAAAAATAGACATTGTAAAATGTCAGAATTATTAACCCCCCCCCCCCCCCCCTAAATATTAGCCCCCTGTTTATTTTTTTTCCACAATTTCTGTTTAACTGAGAGATTTCTTCAACACATTTCTAAACATAATAGTTTTAATAACTCATTTCTAAAAACTGAATTATTTTATCTTTGCCATGACGACAGTAAATAATATTTGACCAGAAATTTTTCAAGAGATTTCTATACAGCTTAAAGTGGCATTTAAAGGATTAATTAGGTTAATAAGGTTAATTGGTCAGGTTAGGGTAATTAGGCAAGTTATTGTTTTACGATGGTTTGTTCTGTAGACTTTTGAAAAAATATATAGCTTAAAGGTCTAAAAATTTTGTCCTTAAAATGGTGTTTAAAAAAAAATTTAAAACTGCTTTTATTCTAGCCAAAATAAAAAAAAAATTATCAGACATACTGTGAAAATTTCCTTGCTCTGTTAAACATCATTTTGGAAATATTTTAAAAAGACAAAAAAAAAAATTCAAAGGGGGGCTAATAATTCTGACTTCAACTGTGTATATATTAAACCAAGGAATTTTATAGTCTTTGTGTAAAAATAGTGTTTGCTATGCATGGACACATTTTACTTTGTGACCAAATGATCAGAGTACTTCTTTTAGACTTAAAGTGAAATCCTATTTGATGAATGCTAAGTGAAATGAACTTATTAAGAATTTCTGGTTACGTAAGAGATAATTGATGCTTCTCTCACACATAATCTTCTTAACATGCTGCTCTTTACGATCACTAACCATTAGCAAGTCTTTGCTCAGCATCAATAAACTGCCTGAGCATAATGCATACAGCCTATCACAAACAGAAAAACAGTTCAATACAGCCAGTAAAAACATATCTTTTTTCTGCTGTAGAACTGCAGATTGAATTGTGAAAAAAAAAAAAAAAAAAGATTAATGGAAGGAGATCTATGTGACTGCAATTACGAGACATGCTCAGGTCTTTTGGTAAAGCTGTGTTATTCTTTTTGGAAAGATTTCCAAAAGATTTTTTTTCCTCCCATACGGTAAAAAACATATATTTTCAAATAAATTTCAAAATAAAAAATGGACAAACGTGTATTTACTAAGAAATATTTAAAATATATTTACATAAATACTGTATAATTTCTACAAATAAATGTTTGATCATATTGGAAAACATATTTTAAGATATGTACAGTTGAAGTCAGAATTATTATCCCCCTGAATTATTAGCCCACCTGTTTATTTTTTCCCCAATTTCTGTTTAACGGAGAGAAGATTTTTTCAACACATTTCTAAACATAATAGTTTTAATAACTCATTTCATATAACTGATTTGTTTTATTTTTGCCATGATGGCAGTAAATTATATTTTACTAGATATTTTTCAAGACACTTCTATATAGCTTAAAGCGACATTTAAAGGCTTAATTAGGATAATTAGGTTAAATAGTCAGGTTAGGGTAATTAGGCAAGTTATTGTATAATGATGGTTTGTTCTTTAGACTATCGAAAAAATATATAGCTTAAAGGGGCTAATAATTATGACCTTAAAATGTGTTTTTAAAAATTAATAACTGCTTTTATTCTAGCCGAAATAAAACAAATAAGACTTTCTCCAGAAGAAAAAATATTATCAGATATACTGTGAAAATTTCCTTGCTCTGTTAAACATCATTTGGGAAATATATTAAAAAGAAAAACAAATTAAAAGGGGGGCTAATAAATCTGACTTCTGACTTTTTTTTTTTTTTTATAAAAAAAAAACTTTCCATATGTTTATTCTAAGATAATACACTGATGTAACATTAAGGAATGTATCTTCTGTATTAGAAATTTGGATGAAATAAAAAATATATTTTTAAATAAAAAAAAATGTATTTTATTGGACTTCACAGATATAGCAGACTGTATTTTACATATATTTCAAATATATTTAGTTCAGGAAAAAATATAGTCTACATGTTTTACTAAAACTAGAATACCAGCATTTTCATTTATTATTTAAGTTTTGTTTTTTTAACCAGTATACCATTTTTAGGAAGCATTTGCTAACGTGATTTGATGGCAGGGATTAGTATTTCGATGAAAACGAGTCTCCGAGAAAACACAGACTACATAATGGTATCATGACATTTAAACGTAATCCCAAGCAGTTGCCGGAGCTGTGGAGATTTTCCGGCGCTTTAATGCTTCCATTGCGCTTTCATGAGCTCCGTCTATAATAAATCTGGCTGATTTACTTTGTGTGAATGTTTTAGGCACCTAAGTGAGAAGAGATGAAAATACTGAAAGCCTAGTATTTGCGCTGCAGCTTATTGCCTCATTGACGTGCATTAGGCTGTAAGTACCGGTGGGCTGAATTCAAATGCACTTGTTTATTTTGTCGAAAAAAAAAAACTGAATCGGGCCACGGCTCTACTAGCTGTCCGTGACGGAGGGACCACTGGGCGGACTGAACTGAGTGTGTGTGGGTGTGTATTCGTCTTCGTGTGTGTGTGTGTGCGCGCGTGTGTGTGTCGCGGTTGCAGGGCTCTCAGCAGTATGGCATAGACAACATGAGAGTGCCATCTAGGTGCTGTATGTGGTACTAACAGATGAGATCATTAAGAATATTTAAGCAGGTTTGGATTTCTGAGTGGAACCCAAACTGAATTATTCAATTTATTTATTTATATGTTGATGTCTGTTGTTATGATATTCTTTATTTGCTATGATCATTTGTGTTGTTTTCCACCCCAAACACAATGCAACACAATATGATTATTGCATTTCTGAAAATTTTGAGTTCTACTTTACTTTAGGATTTATTTATTCATGCCTTGTATTGCTGGACATTAAAACAGAACATTTTATATTATTATTTGATTTGATTTAATTGCTATTTAGCAGTTAACAGAGTGATGTTTTGCATTTATTTTAGTGTTATTGAGATATAATTGTGGGTTTATTTGTTTTATATTTTCAGATCATTTGTTCATTTTTATTTTGGTTAAAGTACGCTTTGTTTATTAGTTAGTACTTCATACAAACTACCTGACAAAAGTCTTGTCTCCTATCCAAGTTTTAGGAACAACAAATAACAACTTGACTTATAGTTGATCATTTGCTATCAGAAGTGGCTTATATGAAAGGCAAAGCCGACTAGATTACATTTATTTTACCAAAATAAAATATGATCAGGCCTTGATTTTAATGATTTAATTAGGACAGTAAGGTCTGACTTTGCTTAGACAAAAGTCTGTTCACTTAACTGAAATAATGTACAGTATAGAATATAAAGTCATGGTGCAGAGGAAAAAGAATGAATATTGTGTATGACTCCCATGAGCTTGGAGGACTGCATCCATTCATTTCTGCAATGACTCAAATAGCTTATTAATAAAGTCATCTGGAATGGCAAAGAAAGCGTTCGCAGAATTCATCTTCAATGCTTCCTCCGTCATCTTACCCAGACATGCTCAATAATGTTCATGTCTGGTGACTGGGCTGGCCAATCCTGGAACACCTTGACCTTCTTTGCTGAAATATGAGAAGGAGCGCTATCCTTCTTAAGAATTTGCCCTCTCCTGTAATGTAATGGGCAGCACACATGTCTCGATACCTCAGGCTGTTGATGTTACCATCCATTCTGCAGATCTTCCACACACCCCCATACTGAATGTACCCCCAAACCATGATTTTTCCTTCACCTAACTTGACTGACTTCTGTGAGAATCTTGGGTCCATGTGGGTTCCAAGACTTTTGTCAGGTAGTGTACAGTACAAATCCAGCATGGTTTCTTTGAGTACTGTATAATTTATACCTCTACAGTATGTATATTCAATAATACATCAATACAAATCAAGATATAGCTACTATGTGGACTAAAATATTATTTATATTGTATTATATTTACATTTCTTACATTTTAAAGATTACATCCACAGTTGTGGGGGATTTGTAGGCCACTGCAAATGTTACTTATTTTTTACACCAATAAATTCACACTAAACCAACACTCACGACTTGATTTCAGTGATCTGCTGTAACTACAGAAGCACAGATGTGAGTGAGTTTGGGGCATATTTTTTTGTATCCCTGCTGGGATTGTGTGTGTGTGTGTGACTTGTTGGTCATGAGTGATATAAAAATGATTTTGCTGTAAGCACGGGACCTTCTCAAAACCTGATATTGGAAATGTAAAGTCGGTGAACTATGAAACAGGGCCTATCTTTTACGTCACTCCGGCCAGAATCATTATAATGCCCAGTGTGCTGTATAAAATCAGAGTTAAGGGGATGCGGCATTCTGTAAAAAGAGGCTTTAACAATTACATGCTTGATGCACCAGATTATGCTGATAATACACTCCTACGAAATTGACATTACCCGTAACACAGCTTTCATCATCCAAACAAAACAACATTTTTTTCTTTTTCGGTCGAGCCAGAGCTCTTTGCAGTCAACTCCATCCCTTTCTCTGCGAAGCCTGAAAACAGCGAGCCATCTCTCATTCTGTGCTTCAAAGCGTATCGCAGAAATGCGTCCAGCTTACATAGAAAGACAGTGGCTTTTCATTGCTTTAAAGTCGGGAACTTTTTGCATGCTGGCCAGAGTTATATGATGAGATGACTAGCTCAGATCAGGGTTGTAGCAGACCAGGGGTGGGCTGAAAGAGGAGACTCATTTCATGCAAGGTTACACACATCAGTCAGTCAGACAGTCGCTTCCATGAGTATCAGAGCACTCATGCAGTATGCTTCACTCATGCTGGAGAGAGATAGTCCGATAAAGTTCTGCCTCGAGTGTCAACTGTGTGTGAAGTGAGATAGAGAATGACTGAACACTTCACTTATAGGGATAGTTCGACTAAAAATAAGCACTCAGTCATTATTAACTCATTCGGTGTGATTCTGAGGCTGGGGAAGTTACTTTTTAAAGTAATCCATTGCTATGTTGTAATCTTAAAGTATGTTGCTGAGACTTTTATTTCAGTTTGTTGATTAGGCATGGGATGATAATCGTTTTCAAGGTATACTGCAATTTGGTAAGGTCAAGGTTTTAAAACCGGCAAAATTTTCTGCTATATCGTTCCTACGGTATATGTACGTTTTTTTTTATGTTTTGTTTTATGTTTTTTAGGACAACAGTATCTCCAGCAGAAAAGATAAATAAATATGCCGTTTTAAATTTAAATTCGAAATTATTCAAAGGGGAAAAGTTGTTGTTTTTTACCCAAGCATTTAAAAGGAATATATTTTAGAGCAGTGATCGCAATACTGTGAAACCGTGATATTTTTATCCAATACCGTCAGAATCTTATACCAGCCCAATCCTAATGTTGATGCACTTTTAACTGAAATGGAATATTAAGTATGGACAATGTTTTTTTTTTTTTTTTTTTTTTTTTTTTTTTGCCAGTCATCCTCTCACAGCAAGCTGATGGTAAGAGGAATGTGGTTAAGAATATTGTAGCTGAACTATCCATTATAAAATGGACTGCCCCCTTCAACACGGAAGCAAAGGCCTAGCCTTGAAAACTACCAAAACAAAACTTTTATTTTTTTCCAGTGCATTAACTTGCACAGATTAATTTTTTACCAAAGCAATAACAATGTGCATTAGCAAAATAGTCATTGTAATTTTTTATTTCACACAGACAAGTAACAGAAAATGTACCTTTTAAGGGAAGTAATGTGCTACATTACTTTAAAGTTACCTTTTTTATCTGGTCTGGACTTGTATGTTTATAATAATATATAAATATATATATATATATATATATATATATATATATATATATATATATATATATATATATATATATACAGTATATGTAAACTTCTATTTTTGATTGATGTAAGACCCTATTTACTAAAAGTGAAATTTGAATAAACCTCAGGCTGAAGGAAATATAAATTCATGTTTGTTCAAACAAACAGTAGTGCTGAAGAATGTAACAAAACTATCGTTGGTTCCCATTCTCATAAGATTTTTCCCCCCTATTATAGAAGTCAGTGGGAACCATAAACTATTTGATTAGCAGAATTCTTCAAAACCTTTTATTTTGTGTTCAGCAGAAAAAAATAAAAATAATAAAAACCCTCTGGGGAAGCTAATAGCATCCCTCTTTAAAGACACAGTGTTTTTATTTATTTTTTTATTTTTATTTTATTCTTATTTATTAGTTTTTTATTATTATTATTTATTTTATTTTTTTTTACAGCTAGAGGGTACATATGCATAATGAACAAAAGCATGTTATGGTGATACTGTGACTGAGTGTAGAATCATGGGAGTTGTTGTCTTCATTAAATTCATCAGGATTTCTGCAGAAATCATGTTCATCGATGTGTTACAGTGGCACAAAATCGTTCTTTTAAACATTTGGCATAATCTAAGTTCATAAGTCAGAAAAAAATATATAATACTCTTCTAGTGGTTTTTGAATATTTTAACATAAAACTCTTACATACTGTGCCTTTAAGCATTTAAAAAAGAGGCAAACGTATCACAGAATAGTCCTCAAGTCTTTTGGGGATGTATGATAGGCTTCAGTGAAAAGCAAACCTAAATTTAATCTATTATTTAACACAAATCCTGACCTTGGCAGTTGGTGTCTGTGCATGTGCACTACTGTATACATTCATGAAACTCTTTTTTTGTACCACAGTGCACTACAACATGCCCAGAGAAAAAGCACACAGTTGCAATGTTTTGATAAATTTTACTTAATGAAGCATTAAAAAACAAGTGTCCATAAAGTGTACTTCAATTAGTTGAAAATTTCCATCATCTGATAAAAAAGGTACAGTAGTCAGAGTTAAAGACAGTCTCCTGTATAAAAACCATACATTTTCATACAAATTAAATCATATGGTTTCAACCATAGGCATAATTGAAGAAAATGTAAAATGCAATTCAGTCTCATTGGAATTATGTGTCCAGGGATGCACTTTTGTGAACTGAGAAATATGTACTAGGTGCTACGTCTTCTTTTCGGAAATCCACTAGAGGTCACTATACTTTTTTGACTATCTCAAATATGTTAATGGGGCCCGTTTTCTCATATGTGCAATTTCTCGTAAATCCACCACAGGCCACTGTATACATTTCTCCGTATCTTAATGTCCTCATTGCGGGTGTATGTGTGAGAAGCCAGTTGACTTGCCATCATGCGTAATATATCAGCTTGATATTGACTGACCCACCAGCCCCTTCCCTAAACCCAACCAATAGTGTTTTCAAAAGCAAACTAGAAGAGAAAGCCATTGAGGCTGCATGCTTCTACCACAACAGTTTTTTTTTTGGGTTTCAAATTACCTGGGTTCTGGACCCATCTTTCACTGGACTTGAACCCTGGTCTGCTCCTCATCTCAAGTCTGACGCCATTCATGGTGAACTACCAAGCCAGTTCGGTTATCAAAAATGTGTCCCTGGGAACATTTTCCCATTGAGCCTGTGCTGGTAAAATAGTAAGGTTTCCTGTGAGATTAAGCTGGATGAACACAATATCTTGCTGTTGTGTAAACTTCACAAGTATATTTTCCTTGGAGAAGAGTGTACAAGGATTTTGTATTGTTGTTGTTTCTATGTATGTACATTTGAACTTGTGTGCTGTTGCAGTGTGAACTTCTGCAGAACTAGTTTATCAATGTAAAATCATCTACATACAAATCAGTCGAGCTCAGAATTTCCATTAAATAACATTACATTTTGGTTTGTTTTTCATGAAATCCTGCTGTATATTTCCAATACAATATGTACCACATGTTGTGAAGGGCCATTCTTTGAGAGATTTTTTTAAAGTCTAAATTCTGGGCTGATTTTCAGCATTCATTGTATGCTTGAGCTTGAGCAGGACCTTTTTATTGTTATTTCTGCTTTTTTGTCATAGAAAAGGCTTATTTTTCTTTTGGAAAAAGAAAGACGGACACACAGCATTAGAACTGTATTGTAAATGACGACTCAGTCCTTTTAAAAGAAACAGCTGACCTAAAAATGAAAATGATGTCATTTACTCACCCCACTTATGATTCAACATTTACATTTCTAAAAGTGCCCTTGATGCTTTTGTCCTACAGTTGAAGTAAGAATTATTAGCCCCCCTTTTAATTTCTTTTCCCAATTTCTGTTTAACGGAGAGAAGATTTTTTTCTACAAATTTCTAAACAAAATAGTTTTAATATCTCATTTTTAATAACTGATTTATTTTATCTTTGCCATGATGGCAGTGCATAATACTTTACTAGATATTTTTGCAACACACTTCTATACAGCTTAATGTGACATTTAAAGGCTTAACTAGGTTAATTAGGTTAACTAGGCAGGTTAGGGTAATTAGGCAAGTTATTGTACATCGATAGTTTGTTCTGTAGACTATTGAAAAAAATATATCTTAAAGGGGCTAATAATTTTGACCTTAAAATGTTTAAAAAAAAAAAAAAAAAACTGCTTTTATTCTAGCCAAAATAAAACAAAACACTTTCTCCAGAAGAAAAAATAATATCAGACATACTGTGAAAATTTCCTTGCTCTGTCAAACTCATTTGGGAAATATTAAAAAATAAAATAAAAGGGGGTTTTATAATTCAGATTTCAACTGTCTATATCCCACAATTTAATATTGATATAGATTTTGTCCATGGACATTGTAAAACCTATTTTGTTCCACTTAATTCTGTTTCATTTTTGACAATGCTAAGGAAGCATGCTTATTAATGGATATTGCAAATTAAACACATCTAATTTTAATGAGTAACGAGTCATTAAAAGTAAATATTCTGTAGGTATCACTTTTGGACAATAAGTGAAAGTTCCCAAATATTTAATCAAATTACAGCATACTATTTAATGAGAAAACACCTTTGAAATCATCCTCTGAAATGCAGTCTTTTAATTAAAGTAGAAGCCAGAACATTCTTATAAAAGAGGAAATCATGTAAGGAAAATCACAGGAGAGTGAGCATCATATTTAGATGAACAACATTAAATTGCATTATAAAGAAAACAACTCCATACTGCTGTGACCAAATAAAAATCCACCAAAGACAAGGAAGATGAATTGATTTTTTTTTAATTATTATTATTCTAAATATATTTAGGCTCATAATCCTTCCAATAGCAAATTTTATTGACTATGCAATCTAAAATATGTTAAATCTAATTAAAAATGTCCCATTTTGCACAATACATCTATGTGCAATGGGTTAATGCAAATTCCTTTAAAATCAATTCATGTCAATTCTCTTTGCATATCACAACCTACAGAGCATTCAATTTCATTTAGGATGCTTCCTTTGTAGACAGCTCCCTTTTAAGGTGAGTTTTGCAAGTGTGGTGTGTCCTTTAAAAAACTATTTCAAAGGTCTGTGTGCTCGGAGGAAACTGTGTGTCAGTGTTATATTGAAACAATATGAGGACGCTGGGTTTGTTGACTGGCAGGCCATTTGTCATTTGAACCTCATGATTTCTCTCACCTCCCTCCTCGACAGAAGGTCTGTGATCTGTGCCCATATGCTTTATTACTGTTATTATCACCGGGTGAATGAAATATATTCACATGGTAAGCTGAACGTAATGGATCACTGCGTGACACTCCCTTAGATTGCAATTAATACTACTTTCTCTTTTTTTTTTTTAGTACTTGGCCTGTGCTGAAATATTCTTGATATTGACGCCTTGAGAAATCTGTCGAGCAGCCGTGAATCTCATCTCCTCGCCACAGCAGTTTTGTAACGATTGTATTTCAGCTCGCTTATTTGGCTTAAATCTCCGTGTCCCCAGCGTGGAGCATCAGCTCTATACAGCAAGCATTTAGGCTGAATTGAATGTGATTGCCAACAGCGAGAGCAGTGGGCGGACAGTTCCAGTCGGAAAAAAAATGTCCTCCCACCTCATGCTGTAACCCTTTGGAAAAGAATCGCTGAGTTATTTTGAAAAAGCTTTTCCACTTAAATCAAGGCCGAGCACAATTGCTCACCACAAAAGTGGCCTGAAATCTTTCAGGAACTTTGCAGCACATGAAAATACAACATAATGCACAACGACATGAGAAAAGGGGGGGAAGCGAAGCTGCTGAGCCCTTTCTGCAATGATTCATTGACAATTAAGTCATTTCAGGTGCATTTTGGGTTAACCAGTGTATATATATAAACTGGTTTTATATATTTCTCACCAGGGCCATTTGTATATATTCAGTTATTATGTATACTTGTGGAGTATATGCAAAGATCTGTTATTTGAAATAGCTCATTCAGGACAGAAATACATTTAAAGGTGCTGTATGTAAGTTTTTGACTCGTCTAAAGCATAAAAATAGCATAATATGTTTGCAGATGTTTAAGAAAAATGCTGAGTGAACATTCTTGTTTAGCTGAAAAACAATGCTAAAGTCAGTTATTCTGCTTTGAAAATGTGTTTTCCGTGCCAGAATGTCTGTCTTTGTTTTGGTCCTTTTACCTATGCCAGTTTGGCCAATTATATCTCATGATGCAATTCAAAAGCATAAATAAAAAAATTAAAGCTTTAATCACAAACTGTTAATTTATGGATATTTTTACAGTGTATATATTGATATTGAATATTGAATTAGATAGTGAGTTGAACTAGATATTGAATCCTTTGAAGCTAATAAAACTTTACTTGATAGCTCTTTCACATTAACATAAAAATTTGTCTGCAAACTACTTTTGTGATCTGAAGTCTTTCAGGAAAGTTTTGTTGCACATGAAAATACAACACAACGCACATCTAACTGAAAGGGGAAACAAGGTGTGCGCGTGTTTTTTTTAAAGAGCCGTTCCTGCAATGATTCATTGACCATTAAGTAATTTCAGGTGCATTCTAGGTTAACCAGTCGCCCTGAAAATGAGGTTTGTTTCTGTCTGGTTCCACGGTGCGAGATTTGTGACGGGGTGGGAGGGTAAATTGCTTGTCTTGAAAGAGCTGAAAGTGATGTACGAGGCACGGCTTTGAAAGGTTCTTTAAGGCGTTGATAAATCTCTGTCTTCCCCATCTGGCTGCTTTTAATCTGAGTTAGATGCCGGAGCACGAGCGTTTCCCTTTTCTCTGCGTTGACAGGCCGTTTTACGTGCATGAGAGTCAGTGTGAGAACTGCTTCACTCACACACTGCGGTAGACAAAATGGTTCCTTTAGAGAGAAGTTTATTTTTGCGGTAGGCCATTAAATATAGATAAACCTATAGGCAAGACCTACAACTCAGACAGTGTGGTTTCAGTTGTGTTTCTGATGGGGAAGAAAGTTTGATTATGCACAAGGCCACCGGCGCAAGCTGAGAATTCGTTTCAGCAAAATTTGAAGGCATTTATCAGCACTTTCTGAATTGCAACTAAAACTCATAGGGAAATCCCTTCTAGTATGAACCAGCAAAGTTTACATCCCCAAAAGCATTATTTTTATATATAGTACAGCTTTTATCTATGCACCAACAAACGGCAAAATCTAACACTGGGTAACACTATTTTAATAGTCTTATTTAGACATTGTGTTTACTAATCAGCTTTGCAATGACATTCGTCTTCTTCAAGAAATTATAAAAATGCTGTAGTACACTATCTGGCAATAGTCTTGTCACCTATCCAAGTTTTAGGAACAACAAATAATAACTTGACTTATAGTTGAACATAGACAAAAGTCTTGTCACAACAGAAATAATGTACAGTATAGAATATAAAGTCATGGTGAAGTGGAAAGGAAAATTAATATTGTGTATGACTCCCATAAGCTTGGAGGACTGCATCCATACATCTCTGCAAAGACTCAAATAGCTTATTAATAAAGTCATCTGGAATGGCAAAGAAAGCATTCTTCAGGATTCATCCTCAATGCTTCCTCCGTCATCTTATCCAGACATGCTCAATAATGTTTATGTCTGGTGACTGGGCTGGCCAATCCTGGAGCACCTTGACCTTCTTTGCTTTCAAGAACTTTGATGTGGAGGCTGAAGTATGAAAAGGAGCGCTATCCTGCTGAAGAATTTGCCCTCTCCTGTAATGTAATGGGCAGCACACATGTCTCGATACCTCAGGCTGTTGATGTTACCATCCATTCTGCAGATCTTCCGAAACCACTATACTGAATGTACCCCCAAACTATGGTTTTTCCTTCACCAAAATTGATTTCTGTGAGAATCTTGGGTCCATGCAGGTTCTAATAGGTCTTCTGCAGTATTTCTGATGATTGGGATGCAGTTCAACAGATGATTCATCGGAAAAATTGACCTTCTGCCACTTTTCCAAATGATCAACTAGAAGACAAGTTATTATTGGTTGCTCTTACAATCTGGGATCAATGACAAGACTCTTGTCAGGTAGTGTGTAGACTACGATAGTTCACACACAAAAAAATAATCACCATTTACTGTTCCTCAAATGGTTCCATACGAGTTTCCTTTATCTGTTGAACACCAAAGAAAATATTTTGAAAAATGTACACATTTCAGAAACCTCTACACATCGACTTCCATGGAAGAACAACTAATACTATGGTTACAGGTTTTCACCATTTTTCAAAATAACTTATTTCGTGTTTAACAGAAGAAAAATGAATAAGTGAATGTTGAATAATTAATGACATCCTCTTAATATACCCTTAATATCCTCTAAAAATCTGATGATCACCCATTAGACTTTCTACTGACTGCAATTAACACCTGATATTAACAACACAGGCTCATTGTGAAAATGTACCCCTGTATACATTTCTGAAGAGCATGGGTTATGTAGTCAGAGGTACGTATAACTGCATCTCGTCATTAAAACGAATGCTACGGGCTGCAGACAGATTCTGTTTCTTTTTGTGCTTCCAGTTGAGCGCTTACCTCCGTGTGGACTGCTTTTCCGCTGTTACCAGTTTGCCCAGTAGCTCGCCATGTACAATACCAGACTTGAGATGTAGAGAGGAGTTGACCAAGACAACGGGTTGTGATTCCAGCAAAGAACAGTTCCAGAAAACAGGTCAAACAAAAACAAAGGCAAAAAAATAAAATAAGTAAATAACAGAGTGAGAATGTGGTAAAATCTGAAAACGTGCTAAAAATCAGACAGCCACGAGGGATTTTCTTTTTCTGGATTGCTTTTAAAAACATTGGGTTTAGGGAAGGGGGTGATCAGGTCAATCGATGCTTTTGAAAACACTATCGGTTGGGTTTAAGGAAGGGAGGTGGGTTTGGGTATTGGTTGGTTGGTCAGTTAGTCAACAGCGGCCTCTGGTGGATTTAGGCGAGAACAGCAGGTGCAAATGGCACTCGTGAGTTGTGAGAGAAATTTAAGATCTGAAAAAGTGTACAAAGCGGCCTCTGGTGGATTTATGAAAACAAAAACTGCAAAAAAAAAGTACCTCCTTAGACATGTTTCGTGAACTTCAGAAATGTATGGGTACGTATCAATAATAAGCCCGGGTTATTTTCTTTTTCGCTTAGTCCCTTTATCAATCAGGGGTCACCACGGTGGAGTGAACCGCCAACTTATTCAGCATATGTTTTATGCAGCGAATGCCCTTTCAGCCACAACCCAACACTGGGAGGAGTTGGATATTAAACACCATCAAAAACAGTTTGATTTTGTCCAATTTTGACCACTTCCAGATCAGTTGCCTGAATCTGTGTTTAAACAGCCTACTCACCTAACAGTTTGGAAAGTTTTTAAAAATGACTTGAGTCATTTGTAACATGTTTTGAAAGGTTTCTGAAGTTTTGTAATTAATCCAAATCCTGTCTAAAAGTTTACACCCCTGGTCTTAATGCTTTGTGTTTCATCCTTAAGCATTGAAACTGTACTGTAGTTAGTTAGTGTGGAAAAAAATTATCTGAAAAGCAAAGTCAGAGTAGGACATAGGTCAGATATGCAGGCTATATTAGAACATCGAAGAATGTACAGGAGCTGGAGGATTTTTCTGAAGAACAGTGTTCAGTTTAACTCTTCGGGACAAACAAGGGACTCGAAAAAACATAGAATCAGTTGTGGATCATTCAAATAATGATAGACCGCTGTGATTCAAGTGCACGTTCGTCTCTCAACTATTCAATTTGTATATAATGGGTTATTATTTGTACTTCTGGAATATATGTACACATCTGTTATTTGCAATAGCTTATTCAGGACAGAAATAAATGCAAATAACATACAATTTTGCATAATCTTTTTTTGTTCTACTGGATGCTTTAGCTGACTAGAATCCTTTGAAGACAGTAAAAGTTTACTTGATGGCAGTTGTAGCATCGTTTTTCACATTTGCATAAAATCCTAACAACTATACTTTGTCTGCAAGTTATTACCTGAGAAGCAATAATTTTCATTTATGACCAATTACAATTGACACACATATTTGATTACCACACAAATAAAAAGTAATCATGATGAAATATAATTGCTTATGTTTGCATTTTAACCTGACTTCATAATAACTACATGAATTTATTATTATGGTAAATGTTATGATTATTCATACTGTGTTGTGTTGTTCCAAAATATATGGATTATGGTCAAAATTGAAACTTCATTTTGGACGTGGAACCATTAACTTGCAAGTATGTCAGCTTATTCTACTAATCCTAATTTATCCCTCTACTTAATGTCTAATGAGAGTTGGTTAACGTTTAGTAACAACATGGTGTCTGTAGGGAACCATTCAAATAAAGTGTAACCGGTTGGTGTGTGTTAAAAAAATCCTGTTTTCACATGTTCGATCTAGATTTGTTAGGTCTTGTTTAAGCAGTCTGGTAGGTTTTCCAGCAAACCCTGATGTAATCTGACAAATTGAATACATGTAACTGAATTAGTCACATGTATTCGTTCCCACAGTGCCTTAACCTCCGCTTTTTCATAGTTATTTTTTTTTTGTAGAAGCATTCGAAATGTTGGTTTTGAAAGGTTTGTTGGGGCATTGTGAGCTAGTGATAATCATGTTTGCAGCCTATTGATGTAGAATAGACGCCTGTGCTTTTTGAATGAAAACTAAGGTGACATTTGGTTGTGTCTCACACCTTCTGCTCAAGCCTGAGCTGTATTTTGTGTACTAATGATGGTTTTGCTTAGCTGTGTTGGTATCCAATATTGCATGAGTAAGTATTGTCCTGTTGGAACGTAAAATGCAAAATATTTTTTTTCTCAAATTTTGATTTTGTAATGTGTGCAGAAACAGATTTTTTTTTAATCTTTTAGTTTAGTTTAATTTATTTATTTTTTTTAATCTTATTTTTTTAATCTCATTTTATCTAATATTATTTTATTTATTTATTTATTTATTTATTTTATGTCACACTTTAAGGTACAATTGCCATTATTAATGAACCATTCACTATGATTTTAATTAATAGCTTTTGCGGTAGTAGTTAGGTTTAGGTAATATAGAATACGATCATACAGAATATGTGTTATATAAGTACTAATAAACAGACAGTATCTTAAAAATAGACAGGTAATAACCCATTAGTTAGTAGTGAGAGTTGGTGCTTAAGTGTTTTATTTTATTTTACTTTACTTTATTTTACTTAGCTTTTATTTATTTATTTTTTTATATTTAATTTTCTTTTTTTGTAATTTTCTTTTATTTTGTTTTATTTTACTTTTTAATTTTTTAAATTTTTTTATTTTATTTAATTTTACTTTATTTTTTATTATTTTATTTTATTTTATTTTATTTTAATTTTAATTTAAATTTTCATTTTAATTTTCATTTAGTTCATTTTACTTTATTTTTTTTATTATTTATTTATTTATTTATTTACTTATTTCATACTTTAAGGTATAAAAGAATAAACTTAGGTAAAAGAATAAACTAATGACTATGATTTTTACCTCCATAAACTCATAATTTGCTGCTTATTAATAGCTATTAAGGTGGTAATTAGATTTAGGTATTATAGAATAAGAAATCCGGCAGAATTTGTGTTTTATAAGTACTAATAAACAGCCAATATCTTTATTTTATTTTTATTTTTATTTTTATTTTATTTTTTTTTTATTTTATTATTTTTTTTTATATATTTTTTTTATTTATTTTATTTTATTTATTTATTTTTTTTTTAGAAACTTTTTCCCTTTCTTTAATTTAACAGTCTATCTAATGTGTGCTTTTTTTTTTTTTTTTTTTTTTTTTGCTCTCCAAAAGTAAAATATTTAATAATAAAATAAAAAGAGTGAGTTATTGGTTAGTTGGTTGGTCAATTTGATCTCTGATGCTTTATCTATAGTTACTTCAGAGCAGCCATAGAGCAAAAGTATGAAACTACCCAATACTAGCTGATGATTTGGTCTCTGAACAATTTGATGAATGAAAATCTCCCTTTTAAAATGCACTTCATAAAACATCTCATCAATTGCTCTGCTCTCTATTTAATCTCATTATCTCCCTGCTGCCTATGAAAAACAATTTCCATACAAAACATTTATTTTCATGGAACATTTTGCACTTATTTCTCTCACCCACTGTCGCAAATTATCCTTCTGTATTTGTTTCTTGAATTCCAACCAAAACTACGCCTGAACTTTTCTCCAGTAAATCAACACAACAACAGCTGTGAGGTGAAATCATAATTATAAAAAGGGTATCGAGCTACAGAGTCCAAGATCAAATTCCGAGTTGTATTGCCGTGAAGTATATCATGCATAAATTTGTCCTGGTACAAGAACAAGTCATGTAGCCACGTCTCTGCTGTCACTGTTTCTACCCGTAACCGTATTGTCAGTAAATATTTCATAGAATAATTGACTTTGCGAAACCACTGACGGGGTCGAATTCTCAACTGCAAGAGCTTTCGGTGTGTTTTGCGAGATTACAGTGTGCAGAGCAACCTTTTGAAACATCCAACCTCTCTCTGGATCATTATCTGGTGCGAACATTCATCACTCCCCTCATTTTATGCAGGATTTCAACATCATCATAATTTAAAAGGCTTTCTGTGCTTTGAATATGTATGTTCCTCCTTCATGTATGACACTGGGAATGGATCTCCAGGCCTTTATGCATCTTTTTTATATCATAGTGTTTTCTGTTTCCTCTAATTTCTTTGTTTTTGGACAGAACAGCATCTCTCTCTCTCTCTCTCTCTCTCTCTCTCTCTCTCTCTCTCTCTCTCTCTCTCTCTCTCTCTCTCTCTCTCTTTTTTTTTTTGTCACTAAGCCTACATATAATTTAGCTGCTTTTTAGCCATGGCACAGAAAGCTATGCTGGAGTCTGAATCGTGCAGGGTGAATCCCTTTAGACAGCATGTCCCCTATTTTTCAAGTCATTGTCAGAGTAAAGAGCATGGCTATCCATTCCCATCTAGTGTGGGTATAGAGAGCCAGCATGTAGATAGCTGTCTGCTCGGACTGCAATAGAGAGACAGTGCCCTTCACTCATATTGGCGCCCTTCATGAATGCAAACAAAGGAAGACTGTGAAAAATAAATGTCTGGATTGTATAACCTTTAGATTTTTAGAAACCTTTACTTTCATTTAGAACAAGCAATTGAAAATACAACAATTTTTATTTGAAGAAAAAATAATATTGTTAATATATGAGCCACAAATATTGGCACTCTTATTAATTAGCTAGTTGAAGGTGGAATTTTTAGCCCTCCTATAAAATTCTTTTTCAAATAATTCTAAAGTGAAATATATATACATATATTATTACTGTGGAGAATGTCTTATTTCTCAAATCGTTCTTTTTAACCGGATCTTCTAAGACTAAGTGAAGCAGTTCAACTAGTAGACTAAATCAAACTGAATCATTTGAAACAATTCGCATCTCCAGTAAGCACTCTTATACACAAACTACTTACTTTTTAACATGCCTAATAGCCCCCTCAGACTCAAAATAAACTAATATATACTGAGTTATTTCAGTGATTAGAACAGCACACTGAGATCAAACTTGAGAACCGGTGAACTGATAATACTGTGCGTGCATGATTCAACAGATAGTGAACCGAACACAAAGAGTACATGACAGCCCGCTGTGACTGAAATAAACTTGAACAACTGCAGCACGGGTAAAAAACCGAGGGCTTCAATGGGAGGATCTGGAGAAGTGCAAGGTTATTTCATAACTGAAAATCATATTGGAATTTAAATAAGTAAATGATGCTTCAGGTGGGTTGCAAATCATAATTGTAAGAAACTTTTTAGATGGTGATGTTTTAACTGATTAAAATTTTGATTATTGGATACATGTTTTTGTTATGTTGAGTCTTAACATGGGAGGATTGTCACGAAAGATCTGGTTTACGTTAAAGATGAACTTTCTCATCACTACTCTGTATCTAACTTCAGAAGCTGCCTTGCATACATATTTTACTTAAGGCAGCTATGCTGTGGGCTGTTGTATTTAAATTTGAGAATAGGTATATGGTAGTGGTAGATAATAGTGGCCATGTGTTCTCTGAATTTTTAAAAAAAAATATATATCTTTGGTTGAGTTTTTATTATTTTATTTTCAATCTTGCACCTAACAAATGTCCTTATTTAGAAAAAAATAAATAAATCTAATATTGAAACTAAACTAAAACGAAGCAATTTCAAACTATACAAATTTAGAAAAACTAGTAAATCTACCTCTAAAAACTAATTAAAATTAACTGAATTTGAAAACAAAAAGTCAAAATGAAATAAAATTTAAAACTTTTGAAAAGTCCAAAATGATTATATCAGTTAGAAGTTTTACCCAAAATTTACCCAAGCCTTTAAATTGCACTTTGCGCTAGTATCTTGCAAAATAACAAGTAAATCATCATTTACGTTTTCATTTAGTCATTTAGCAGACTTTTTAATGTACAAATGAGGATAATAGAAGGAAACACAGTAAAGGAATGACTAGTTAGTGCTATTGTAAGTGTGATGAAACAAAAGGGCTGAAGATGCTTCAGATGTTGAAAATCGATTTAGAGACCCTATGGGATGGGGCCACAAAGTGAGGTTTGGTAGCAGAGGGTAGAGTTCTGCTGGGCACATATTTTACACATGAAGTAGTGAAGGGGTGCAAAGCCAGAGACTTGTTTGTAGTTAAATACCTTGAATTTGATGCAAGTAGTGATTGGTAACCAGTGTAGATGAAGTCATCAAGGCAAAGACGGAAAAAAATGTTGTTACAAATTAGTTATTAAAACTATTATGTTTAAAACGTGGATATTTAATTATTTTATATATTTTTTCATGATGTGTGTGTGTGTGTGTGTGTGTGTGTGTGTGTGTGTGTGTGTGTGTGTGTATACAGTTATCAGCTTATATAAGTACACCCCTCACTAATATATTTTAAATGATTATTTTCTGTAGTATGCTATATTACTATATATTATATTTGTGCATATAAATTAGATTAGGCAATACTGAAGTCAAATCTGAAGAATATCTAACAAAATAACTAATGATAAAGATCAAAAAATTATAATTGATATGTTGGGAGAAAATATTAAATAAAAAAGAGGAAAAATCCAGATAAACTAAATATATATATATATATATATATATATATATATATATATATATATATATATATATATATATATATTTCTTTTTTCATTATTTTTACTACAATCTAACATCACCGCAAATTGTATAAAATGGTTTAAAATTGTATAAAACTCGTGCATCTTGAGTTGCCGTGCATTTTGAGTTCCTGCTGCTCAAAATTCTTGCTGTTCCTGCATCAGAAGCTGAACATTTGGGCCACTGGTTCATGTTTGATCACCACAGCTGCTGTGGGCCCTTGGCTTTGTTCTGAAGACACCCGTACTGAACCTCCAATGGAACAAAGGACAGCGGTGCTGTAGCTGCAGCTGAGTTTTCTTGAACCATAAATCAAGCCAGGATGGTTTCTTTTTTTTTTCTTTCCTATTTTTTTTGTGTGCCCCTGCATCATCTTGCAGGATGTTTTCCCTTCATAGTTCAAGACCTCGAGAGCTTTGTGCTACTGTATATCAAGGCAAAAGCAGCTCATGGGTCACACCAAGACATGCATAAAAATAAATAAAGGCCCCATTGCAGAGAGCGCAGTTGAGTTTGGTGCTTTAAAATACTGGAACTTTTATGTTGTTGATTTATATGAAGGTCAAATTACAACCTCCAACATTTACTGCATTTATAGTACTTTTCAACAGGCTTAAACCTCTTTCTACACCAAAATGTTCAATTATAAACAAGAAATTAAGTATTGAGTGTTTGAATATGTGAGTCTAAGATGGGAGAGTATTAAAATCATTACAGCTATGGTAAGTCCCCATAAAGATAGTTGTACAAGTATGTGCAAGTGATTTTTAAAGAGCCCCTATTATGCATTATAAAAGGTCATATTTTGGTTTTGTGGGTCTCCAACAACAGGCTAATAAGCATGCAGGGTCGAAAAAACACTTTCATTGTCTATAATATGCATTTATTTTTACGTTATTATCCCAACAATTCCCATATGATCCATATTCATTTGTTCCTAAACCCCTCCTTAGCATGATGCTAATCTGCGCTGATTGGTACGATGACCCAGTCTGTTGTGATTGGTTGACTTGGTTCAGCGCAAGACAGAGAGAAATGCCAACCACATTTATGAAGTAGCAGCGAGTATGTGAGAGTCCATTGCAGAACCGAATAAAGCAATGCAGGTAAACACCAGCTTATTGCTCTATTCTTAAACCTAACCTTTTAACGTGGCTTTAGACACAATATGTGAATAGCCCCATTCAGATTTAACCTGAGAGATACAATACAAGC